>NC_142932.1:105856079-105883579 GCF_046866305.1 Octopus bimaculoides | reverse complement strand
CATATGTATAGTCAGATATGTGTAGACGCGTATAGCTCTGTATCTGTATATGTACGCTTGTTTATCAGTAATTCATTAATGAAGGTGTGGTTGCACAAGAAAAGAATATAATTTGCAACTGTGAAGTGCAGCATATATGAAAGTAGAATGCTTTCAACTGTAATTAGTGCAACATTGCAATTAATGTCAAAAGCAGTAAGGAATGTTTGATTCATTTTTTTTTTTTTTTTTTTTTTTTTTTTGATGTCGCAACATTGTGGTAAATAAAATTGTTTCAATTAATTCCGCTTAATGTGCTTTTATCATTTTTATGCTTGCTTCCTTTGTCTTGCTTTCTTTGTTTCTTTCTTTCTTTATCTCTCTTTCTTTTTTTCTTACTCTTGCGTTTTCTCTGTTGACAAAATAAGTTTGTGGAAAACACACACACACACACACGTATACACGAATATATCATGCGCACATTTCACACAGACACATAAGTAAGCATGTGTGTGTGTGCGTGTGTGTGTGACTGTACGTATAATTGTGTCACATAGATACATAAGTACGCATGTATGTGAGCGAACATATGTATAATTGGACCTTCGTCGGTTTTGTTGAGCACCGTTCAGTTCTTCCAATGGTTCTCAACCGGTTTCTTTTTTTTTCTTTTTTTTTTTGTACCTATGAAGCATTTTGATTACTGCTTTATTCTAGTGGACCTCATAGCCATTCGACGTTTAATAAATAATTTTTTACCGCTACTTCTTTCAATATTCTTATTTTGTTTTTCACACATTCATCTTGCGTAGCTTTGTAATAGAACCCTCTCGGAGAACATGTTTTACTGGGCGGAAATATGGTGAACTTTGTAAAGCGCTAGAAAAAGAAGCTTAGTTGTTTCTTGCGACAAATACATCTAAGGCAAAAATTTTTCATGGACTCCTAAAATACCACAAAGACTCTCCAATTTCTTATTTTACTTGCATGGGCCCCACCCCACCTCACAAAAAATCTTATGTGAACCTCCAGGTGTCATATAGATCCTGGTTGGGAACCGCTAAGATATTCGATACCTGATTATTGAATTGGCATCCAAATGGATGAGTATACCTCACGTAGAATTAGTGTTACACAATATATCATAAAACTGGACCGGTGAAACATAAATACTATCCAAAGAACGGGATTCGTAACGGGATTGAAATTTTTGCACAATGTATGTATGTATGCGTGTCTGTCGCTTTAGCAATCCAGTCTGATATTCAGAAACACATATTCCAACAGAAAGATATACATGCATACACAATCTCATATACACTTACAGACACATATGCTAATATCTCTGAGAAATATATGCATGTGTGTGCTTTTGTGTCAGTGTTTGTCCCCCACCCATCAACCGATGTTGACAAGTTAACGTCCCCGTAACTTACCGGTTCGACTAGAACCCTACAACACGGTGTTTGAGCATGACCATTGTCAAATGACTGAAACATGTAAACGAATAAAAGCGACAGACACGCATACATACATACATACATACATACATACATACATACATAAACCTGGAAAAATTAGGGTTCTCAAAACCTGAAAGAAAAAGGCTGATTAGAAGACTACAGATTCAAGCCATCAATGGAACTGTAAAGATATGTAAAACTTTCCAAAAATTTAGCACATAAATACATATGCATGCATCTAGACATGAAAATATATACATAAAAACGCATCCATAAAACAAACATACAAATCTGCGCATACACTAACACCAAATACTGCACACACACACACACACACACACACATGCACAAATACCTAGATG
The DNA here is from genome assembly GCF_046866305.1 of Octopus bimaculoides. Classification (NCBI taxonomy): domain Eukaryota; kingdom Metazoa; phylum Mollusca; class Cephalopoda; order Octopoda; family Octopodidae; genus Octopus; species Octopus bimaculoides. The sequence continues at coordinate 105,881,775 of NC_142932.1, read as the reverse complement.
ATGTTGATAAAAGTTCCAATGAAGGAGCCCTGAATCTATGTTAGAGTCCGGCTCTTTCTCTATGGACAAGAAATACAGAAATGAAACTGATTGATATACATACATACATACATACACCCATTCTACGAACTGCATGAAGCAGGAGAGCATCGGACCGATGCCATGAAGTATTTCTTCCAACTTTTTATGTTTTGTCTTCAAATTTCACAAGGTCAACTTCGATTTTCATTTTTTTTGTCTTCGACGAATCCCTTTATTTATAATAACTGTATTTTTGCGTAAATAAAAAAAAAAACCATTGTTTCTTTCAAAATATTCATTCCAACCTATAAATGATATACGGTGTTAGTGCCTGTTTCCACGCCGGACAAAATGCTTAGCGTCATTTCGTCCGTTTTTATGTTCTAAGTTCAAAGTTCTACTTTGCCTTTCATCCTCTCGGGGGTCGATAAAATAAGTACCAGTTGAGGATGGGTTCGATGAAATCGATTTACGCCTCCCCCGAAATTGCTGGCATTGTGCAAAAAGTTGAAACCAGTATGGTGGTGTCAGAGTATTGCACAGTACGCTTCACGATATTTGTTCTGATTTCTTCAGAAATTGAAGTTCACCTTGTATGGTAGATGACATGTAATGTATCGAACCTCAGATCTTGTGATCGTGAAGCGAGCTACTGACCACTTAACCTAGCTGCGACGATATACATTCTTATACAGATACATATGTAGACACACATAGCAGACTTCCATAGAATTAAATATGCTTTGTTCGTCCAGGACACACTTCAAGATTTTTGATTAAATAAATAGTAAATAACTCATTCAGTGATTACAGGCTGAAGCCTAAATATATATTTCAGGTAAAGATATTGTAGCTTACGAAGGAATTGCCCGTAAATATGATCTTCTTCATTGATGCTATATTAAACATTCATATCACATGCTTCCCATAACAACACGGCAATGTCGTTTCTTTAAGATAATCATGTAGCGTTTGATGTTGTCGTTCTATCCAGAGCAACTATATTGAGTAACTCATCTATTTCTGTGCAAAGAACGTATATAGGACTACGTTACCCATTAACTCCTATTTTAAGAAGATATTATGTAAGGAAAGTAGGACTCTTGTTTCTAGCGGTTGAGTGACACAGTAGAGGCTTCCACGTTACGTTGGTGGAGGCTTTTGATGAATGTAATTCTAGCGACGTTCTTGTTATTGAAATATTACTATGATCCTAGTTATTAGCATATCTATCTTCATCTGTGACGGCGGCTTGGTTCCAAATAGCAAAAGAACAGTGATAGATGAGTCATCTCCTCGCTCTTCGTAAAGAGGACGAACAGCAAATTCATTGAGACCAAATTTACGGCCCATGGCAGTGAAGCTGCCATCATCGTCACGTATTTTTATTGATAATCTGTCCTTTGTTACCATCAGATGCGTTCGTATATATTTCTATTCACTGGTTCTATGTTGATGAGAACGAATACGTAAATCTGTATAAAATATATGCGACTTCGCAGTACGTTCATGTAAACTAGTGTTTATTAGTGCATTCTGGGTCGTTGGGCAGATTAGGTGGTCGCCGGGGCGCATGTCTGCGATACAGATTCTTCGATTGATCGACGACCCGTGTTATCACTGACCAATTCGTGATAAGCGTAACATGGTTCACAACTGAACATACTGTGTTATTCTGGATCAGTGATAAATGAGGCTATATACATTACATTTATGGTAGAAGTTCTTCTTACGAACACAGCATATTACATTTGTAAGCATATCTTGCTACTTTGGAGCATCGTATATTTCTAACATATAAGGAAAGCTTCTCATATGAACATCGTTTTCTAAAGTCATGTGACACAATCAACATATTATTTCGTATCTAAGGGTCTTAAGACCACCACTATCATTTTGACCAACAAATATTTTCTAGATCTTGTTTTAGATTCCAACAGTATAAAATAGTACTGGTGTTGCTTCATAGCGACAGAAGTTTATCATATCTATTTTTTACTGCAGCCGAAATAAATAAATAAATAAATAAATGAATAAGTAAATAAATAAGAATATATTATATGTTGGGCGAAAGGACATGAAATTTTTCAGTTTTCATGCATTTTCCAACATCAGTAAGTTTAGTTGTTTGTTGCCACTTCAACATGGCTGTTCCGTACGAACCAACGATACTTCTGTTTTTAACCCCAAGAAGGTGTCTCCTCCAGCTCGTTATTGATGCAATCTGCATCTGATATATAACTAGCTAAGTTTAGTTATGTTCTTAGAAACAGTTCTGATACGCTTGCAAAAATAACTCATGAACAAGTGAAAATAGGAAAACAACTGTTTTACAAAGAAAAACCCTTCTACACTTTATTCCAAAAACTGCTTTATCATTCTCACTGGCAGAAATACAGAAGACCAATGATTGCCTTGTCGAAAACCTGAAATCAACAACGTTGTCGTGATATAAAATATATAAATGAGTAAATGAGGGAGTGAAATGCTTCTCGTGACATATCCACTCCTACATGGCCTTTTATATAATACTTTTTCTGCGACCTGTCAAGGAGGACAATACCTTTTATCATTTCAGGGTTGATAAAGCAAATACCAGCTGAGCACTGGGGTCGATGTAATTGACTTTCCCTCCCCCCTGAAATTGCTGGCCTTGTACCAAAATTTCAAACTATTATTATTATTATTATTATTATTATTATTATTATTATTATTTAACTGTTCTATATTCGGTAGATTGAAGCAAATTTCTATTGCATCACCTTCTACACTTCCTTGTTGCTGGGATGTGTGCAAACTCTTCCCGATACTGTATTGTGTTAGTATTTTTTCCTCATGAGGCGTGATGCAATCTTTTGTTGTGATACTGCTTGTATTATGTGTTGAGTGTGTAATGCTTTGGTTTTCTAGCTTACTGGTAGAAGTTTATTTAACTGGGTAAATGCTGTTTGTGTATCTTGTATCTGTGGGTTGTTTTGTTTAGGTTGTATTATTGGATTGATAGTGTCTCGCGTAGAATGTGGGCTGTTCCTGGCAGGGCTGTTTTTTGGACGGTACGCTGTTAATAGTTTTCTGGTTTTTCTATCTAGGTTTCTCAAGTCACTGATCTTCCAGTTTATTATGTTAAAGCTGTATGATTGGTATGTCTAGTGTGTTTATCCCTATTCTCTTTAGCATCAAGTTCAGTGTTTAATATTAGTCTAACTCATCTGTAATACTCTCTCCAAATTTGCTCTTTCATTTCTGTGTGTTGTATTTTAGCTGTTTCGTCTATTCTTAGATATTAGTATGGGCGGTTGTGGTCTAATTCTCTAATTGCTGTGTCTATGTCGTGTGCAGTGCTGAATAATTCACTTCTTATCAGTATGACTCTGGCACGTTTGTCCAGTCCCATACTCATTCCGATGTCATTGCTGAAACTCTGGACAATTCAATTTTGATATGGTTTCTCAGTTCCATGGTGCTTTTAGCGAAAAGTTTTAGGTCATCAATGTACAGAAGATGGTTTATTTTTTGTTCATAGCACTTATAACCCTTAGTGATTTCGTTTAACAACTTTGTTAGCAGGGTCAAAGAAAGGCAGAAAAGCAGGGATGTCAGTGAGTCACCCTGGAAATTCCATCTTCTTATGGGTATAGGGTAGGTTTTGATAACTTGAGTCATTTTTTTTAATGTTATGCAGGGTTTCCAGTTTGCCATTGCGTATTTAATATTTTTTATTAGTGGGGCTACCTTATTTGTGTGGAGAGATTCCAGTGTCCATGAGTGTGGAACACTGTCGAATGCTTTCTGGTAATCAATCCAAGTCATGTTCAGTTTTGCCTTTCTCCTCTTACAATCCTCTATAATGGCTCGGCTTACCAGAAGTTGCTCCTTACAGCCATACAACCCTCTCCGGCAGCCATTTTATTCTTCTGGTAAGGCATTGTTGTTTTCCAAGTGCTTTATAAGCCGGTTATAGATGTGGTGTCGCAATCGTCAGGATGTAGGATGTTGATAGGCACGTTATTGGCCTGTAATTTTTTGGGTGTGCGGTGTCTTTGTTTTTGGGAATCAGGGTGGTTAATCCTTCCAGCATCCAGCTTAGTGTTAATTCTGGCTCACTTTTCAATAAATTGAAAGCTGCCTCTAAGTGGTTATGGTTACTGGTGAGGTGTTTCAACTAGAAGTTGGAGACCTTGTCTATCCCTGGAGATTTCCAGTTGCTGGTACTCCTCAGTGTATCCGTGATCTCTTGGGCTGTGAAGGTGGGCCATATCTGTTGTTCTATTGTGTCATCCCTTTCCTTTTCCCTATTAATCCACTGAGCATTTTTGTTGTTTTTTGGTTTACTCCATATTGCTTTCCAGTGTAACTGAATCGATGACGTTGTTGGTATGACATTTATTGATATACATTTTTTGCTCAGTTTTCAATAAAAATTTTTTGTGTTTATTTTGAATTCTCTATTTTGGTAGAAGAAGCGTTCCCGTTTTTCATACCGTTTTATACGGCAAGTTTTTGCTGCTTTGCCATGAACCTTTTTTTTTAATCTTTCATATTTGATCCCGTTTTCTCTAATTCGCAAAGTAGTGATAAGTCTTTCTTTTGTTTTTGATTATTATTTACTATAATCTGTTTCCATTTTGGGGTTTGAGATTTGGCTGGAATTTTTTCTTTCTTTGTAAGGGATATCACTACAGCTGTTCAATAGATCAAGTCATTTAGTTTGTTGATATCTAGCGTATTTTTTGATATGGTCAATATTAATTGTAAGGCTCTGTTGTATCAATTTATCCTTCCATAGAGCTATTTATTTTTCTGTAGCCTGGGGAGACGTTTACGCAGGTCCATATTTATCGACTGTGTGATGTTTAGTTCTACTTTTGTTATTTCTTCAATCAGTTCGTCTCCGTCTTTGGTTATAGCTCGTCTGTTATGGTCTGTGTTATTTTGTTTGTTGTTGTTTTGTGCTTCAGTAGTAGCCTGTCTGTGTTGTTGATTTGCTGTGCTGTTCTATTTATGTCTGGGTTGGGTAGCTGTGTAGAGATTTTACTATGATTTAGCCTTTTATTTACTATTTACAGAGTTATCTCTGTTGTGCTCCCTTCTTTCGCTTGTGGTGTCGTAATCGACTTAACCCATCCTCCCAAATGTCAGGCCTTGTGCCTATAGTAGAAAGAATTATCATCATCATCATCGTCGTCGTCGTCATCATCCTCATCATCCCCATCATCATCACCATCATCATCATCATCAAGCTGGTGAGCGGGCAGAATCGTTAGCACATCGGGCGAAATGCTTAGCGGTACTTCATCTGCTGCTACCTTCTGAGTTCAAATTCCGCCGAGGTCGATTTTGGCTTTCATCCTTTCGTGGTTGATTAAATAAGTACCAGTTACGCACTGGAGTCAATGTAATCGGCTTAATCCCTTACCCCAAATTTGAGGCATTGTGCTTCTAGTAGAAAGGGATTGTCTATAGATCTACCTATTTGCGTGGACTGGCATATCCCGTAATATACAATAGTTGCTTTCGTGCATTCTGAGACTTCCCTACTATATATTTATACCATTTCTTGTCGGTTGGAATTTTAGATTATCAGATTATTTGAGTGTTAAGCCTTAACTCTATCTTGCTTGTAAATGAATTTTTCTTTTGGCTGAGAAAGGTAGTTGGATGTAATAGTATTAATTATTATTTCCCATCTTCCACATGTTGAACAGTTAATGAATGTATTCTCTTAATCACTTGCTTTTGCTGCTATCTAATATTGATCCTGTATAGCAATCGATTACCATTCAGTTTCAGCTGTGCAATCCGTTCTACACAGCCAACTGCAATTTTTTACTTTTTATTTCCGCCATTCAATTGTTTTTTCCCGCCAATGGTTTTACCTTTAACTCGATTTTTCTTGTTATTCTCTATTTCTCTCAACTGTTTGTTATCTTAATCTTGAGTGAGTTTTTTTACCTTTTGCTGGCTCCATTCAGAACAGAAAGCTCTTTTACCTTTTCCTCGGTTGTGTTTTGCAGTTATCTGTATTAATTTTTCTTTGTCCTGTACTAGATATGTAGATCTACTGTGGACGTTTTAGAATTGTCTTCCCGTTAAAGAAACATCTACATCCGTATGGTATAAACGTTCTTTGACATATTTGTGTGATGTATTCTAATCACATTTATTATTTTCTTGCTTTTCTATCTTGTCCGACTAATTTATTCAATGTCAAGTACAAAACGTTATAATCATACCTTATTAATCTCTGACAGATAGTGTATTGATTCTTACTATTTCTAACATTTAGCTCTGTTAAAGTATTGAACTAATGAATCTTCTTCAATATTTCTTCCTAAAACTTTCTTCCATTCGTATGTGTTGTACAGTTTAGTTCGTTTATTCTTAAATATTTGAGTGTCTGCATGTCTTGTAACTATAAATTTCTTTATATAACATTATAATGGTGTTCATAATTTTCCTTTCTTCAAGGCTACTATGATGTAATCTTTTCAATCCCTTACCAATTCCTTCCGTAAATCCGCCTAGTGTACGCAGCAGTGTTTCTCGTTGATGATCATCTACACTATCAAACTTGAGACCGTCCAAATACAAGCTAGTTAATTATCTTCACACAACATATATATATTCAAATTCAATCAGGTTTAACTTTCTTGTTGTTAGGTGTTAGCGCCAGATAGAAGTAGGTTGGCGAAAAGTGTCAGCTTGAAATATTCCTCCTTTAATAGAGATTCGGGTTAGCTATAATAATTCCCTATTTTTACTGGTATTTGTAAAATTGTTCGCCATTTTGACATAACGTTTAATATATCAGTTTATTACTGACGCTGCGTTACTCGTGACTAAGGTTTTCTGCGATTAGATATGGTGGAGCTAAGAAAAGCCTCCTTATAGTCAGTGTACGCCATGTTTAAAGTCTTTCTTCTACAGTTTCTTTTTTGTTTTATTATTGTTTTATTATTGTTTATGCTCTGTGATATTATTGAAGTTAAGGGTTTGTAGCCTGTAGGAAAACATGCTATGGGTTTGTAATATTGAGGGCTTGCTGTTTTTTTAGTCATAGGGATTAATTCTCCTTATTGAGCTAATATTTTCATTCTGGTTCGTTTTCTCTTTGTTGTTGTTATTATTATTATTATTATTATTATTATTATTATTATTATTATTATCATTATATTGTCAAGCATTATTTCGTCAGTCTTAACGTTCTGAGTTCAAATTCTCCAACGCCGGCTTTGCTTTTCATCCTTTCAGAGTCGACAAATTAAGTGCTAGTTGAGTGCTGGGTTCAATGGAATCGACTCTTTCTCTCTCCGCTAAACAATCTCAGACCTTGTGTCTATGGTAGAAACGATTACTTCTTCAAGTTTTTCTAAATGTTATGTTATCTTTTAGCCAGAGAATACATATAAAAAGCGCTACTTTTTTGTGTACTGCAGTTAGTTTGAGATTAAGGTTAGTTTCCTTCCAAATTTTATTCAAGAGATTTTCCTTGTTTCGTTTTATGGTTAGAGTGCAGCTATATAATAAGAACAGAGAATAAGAAAGTATTCATTCCACGTCCATTTAAGGAATTTTTAGGTATGTGTGTTGTGTGTGTGTGTGGAGGTGGAGGTGGTGGTGGTGTGTGTGTGTGTGCGTAGCAAAATTTCGTAATATCCAGTTTTTTCATCTTGTCAATTTCGTTGGGTAACTGTATATTTGTGTCTCGCTATACCTTAGTTTTCACGTTATTTTCGATGCGGTATTTTTTATGCTTTAAAGTTAAAGTACGCATTTCCATTTTAACATTGATAGGAATAACAAGGTTCTTATTTGTAACCTTTTTGCCTGGTGATTTTAGACAGCATTATCTAGAAGATTTGACTTCATTTCCAACTCTTTATGAACTGGCACGTATCATTTTCTGAAACGTTTTCAAATATATCATGGCACCTGTTCTTTAAACTTAGGAAATATCAACAAGACAGTGTTCTTATTGCTGGCATTTATAAGCTGGGCAAACATACAGAAAGAAAAAAATAGATCTGCAAGATATGGGAACTAACTGAAAAGCATTGATAAGTGATTAATTATAACGATAAACATATATATGCCTATGAGCGGCGCAATTCTGGAACATGCTCATGTTGTTAGGAGATTTCTCACATTATATTTGTTAATATTCCTAAAAAGGCTTGCTCCTAGGAATAGCAAAGATACTACCAGAAGATTTTTGAGCAACTGATGGCGTATTGAAATCATGTGGATATCTAAGGTTACTGGTAGCAATCCGCTGCCCGCATTAATTCTACCAGGAATAAGATCAATACTGAGTTAAGAAGATGATTGTAATGATATGCTGTAACACAAGCCAAAGAATACAACCAGTGTGCAGAACACATACTGTACGAAATGACCAGCCAATTGAATAACGCAACATATACTATAAGATACAACTCTAGCACCCCAACTTACGTAGCTCGTATTCTACACACTTGTCTCCAATAATGTAGCGCATCTACACAACAAATATTCTACTCAATCATTGTCTGCCACCAATCATACAACAGGTACGAAACTCAACCCGACAGCATAACACAACTCACAGGGCACGTACTTTACATAACGGACAAAACACTAAAATAGCATCAGAAATACGAACATAAATTCCGCATTCGAAACAAAACGGAAGTAACTACATTCCCCGAGAGGAACATGAAAGAGGTGTATCTGATGATGCCATAAAAGTTTGCGTGAACCTCTTGAAACATAATAATAATAATAATAATAATAATAATAATAATAATAATAATAATAATAATAATAATAATAATAATAATAATAAATGGATGCGAACACAGCATGGACAATTTCATAGGGATGTTGAAAATAAGACAGACAGAAAAAAGATAGCTATGGATGACTAAAAGTGATTTAAAACCGGAAACGGAGGCTCTAATCTGTGTTTCCCAAGCACTAAGAACAAATTACATCAAATGCAGATAGACAACACATCAGAAAGTGATAAGTGCAGAATCTGTGGACAAAATGGTGAAACCGTATGACATATTACCAGTGAATGTATGGACTTGACAGAGCAAAAAATTGGTACGACCACAAACCCGAAGGCATCATCGAAAATGATAATGCAAAGATCCTATGGGATTTTATGATTCAGTGTGACCATGAAATAGAGAATAGGAAGCCAGACATAGTGTTAATTGAGAAAGAAAGCATACGATGCTGGATCATAGATATAGTATGCCCAGCTGACAACAAGGTATGCGGTAAGGAAGACAGAAAAGTCGATAGATATGACAGATTAACGTGGAAGGTTAAGCAGTTGTGGTCGATGAAAAAAGTGGTAGTAGTACTAATAAATGTCGGAGCCCTGGGAACAGTGAGTAAAAATCTTGAGAAGTACATGGAACAAAAAGGCGCTGCAATAAGGATGGAGCACTTGCAGAACACAGCACTGCTTGGAACTGCTCGAATACTTTGGATGGTGCTCGAAAAATAATGGGTGTTACCTTAGTTCACTGGTAATGAACAGCTGGCACCGTAGTACATCTCCAGCGTTAGAAGATGTGCAAAGACAATAAATAACAACAACAACAACAACAACAACAACAACAACAACAATAATAATAATAATAATAATAATAATAATAATAATAATAATAATAATAATAATAATAATAATAACAATAATAACAATTCCTACAGTAGGTACAATGATCCAAAAGGATGTTAGGCAACTTCAAATTCGGTAAAGTTTGAACTTAGAACGTCAAGACGGACGAAACACCGCTAAGAATTTCATCCGATTCTGCATACGATTCTGCCAGCTTACCATCTTAATAATAATAGTAGTAGTAGTAATGATGATGATAATAATAATAATAATAATAATAATAATAATAATAATAATAATAATAATAATAATAATAATAATAACGTAATAATAATATTTTGCATAGAAAATAACATATAGAATAGAAGAAAGACAAGTTAAAAAACTGACTTGTCGATCTGACCTGGCCAGACACGTTCTACAATTATAAAGACGTGAATCCGAAGAAAGATACTTGAGATTTGAGGAGACTTGATGTCACCAAATCTCAAGACAACGTCCTGATAACTAATGTAGCACATGAGAATTATGATGGTAACTGTAATAATAATAATAATAATAATGTATTAGTAATAACTTTGTAAGTAGTAATTTTGTAAGAGAAATAAAAAAAGCAAAGCTTAAATTTCAGAAACATATTTATTATCATCCATACCATTATACCAAGCATACCATCAAAGCATTGGGGGGAAAAATAGAAAAAAAAAAATGCAAATGAGAACAAAATATATATAACACAATGATTTTTCACCGTTTTTGCTTTAATCGTATAAAGACCCACCCCAATATCCAAGGTTAATGTTGATCGTCTTTACTGGAAGTATAAAATATAATGACAGCAACAACACACGGAGAAGAAACAATAAGTGGTAACAAGAAAATTGATAACAACAAGAAAAACCTCACACATGACTATATATATATATATACACATATATATATAATCATTTTGTCAGTGAGGTTTTCTGAAAACAAATCATTATCATCAACAACAGCAATAAGAGAGAGAATGATTACAATGATGTTGATGGTGGTGGTGGTGGTAGTGCGCGTAATGATGATGATGATAATGATGATGAATATAACAACATCGGTTTCAAGTTTTGGCACAAGGCCAGAAATTTCGGGGACGGTGAGTGGCAAGTCGATTACATCGAACTCAATACTCAACTGGAACTTATTTTTTATCGATCTCCGGAATGATGAAAAGGAAAATCGATTTTGGCAAATTTTGAACTCAGAACGTAAAGACGGATGAAATGCCGCTAAGAATTTAACCCGGCGCGGTAACGATTCTGCTAGCTCACGACCTTACATAAATATTGTAATATTCTTTTGGGGGGGGGGAGGGTCAGTCGTTTAGATCAACTCCAGAACGCAACTAGTACTTAATTTATCGACCCCCGCCGAAAGTCGACATCGGCGGAATTTGAACTCAGAACGTAAAGACGGATGAAATACCGCTAAGCATTTCGTCCGGCGTGCTAACGATTCTGCCAGCTCACTGCCTTGTAAATATAGTAATATTTTTTTCTTTGTTGCCCACAGGGGGCTAAACGTAGAGGAGGCAAACAAGGACACAGAAAGGGATTAAGTAGATTACATCGACCCCAGTGCGTAACTGGCACTTATTTAATCGACCCCGAAAGGATGAAAGGCAAAGTCGACCTCGGCGCAGGCGAAATACCGCTAAGCATTTTGCCCGGCGTGCTAACGATTCTGCCAGCTCGCCGCCTTATGAACATAGTAATATTGCTACTACTATCGGTAGGAAGATGATGATACGCTAATTATTGCTCTAGCACAAACAATACCATCACATTTATATGCGTTATAATGATATAATCGAAATAATGGTGCTGGTTATCTTGAAGATCTTGACAGCCAGCGTCATTATGATTATAATCATCATCATCATGATTATCATCATAATCATCATCGGCATCGTTATCATTAGCAGCGGCAGCAGTGGCTGTGGCAGCAACAGCAGCAGTAGTGGTAGCAGCAGCAGAATCTTTGTAATTCTGCAGAGCCTCCACCACTAATATCGACCAAGTCAACAGTCGTTACCAACTCAAACAAGCGCCCATAAAAACAAACCGCCGCCACCACCAACACCACCGACACCACCACCATCACTACCTCGTTTACTTTCATACTCCTTAATTATTGATGTTCCTCTGAGTTACGCGAACATCCTTCATCTCTTGCTGTTCCACCTCCCTCTTATCATCATCATCATCATCATCATCATCATCATCATCATCATCATCATCATCGTCATCATCATCGTCATCGTCATCATCATCATCACCAACATCATCATCATCATCGACGTTTTCTCTCGTTCCATGTCAGCGTGATCATCGCCATTGTTGTCTCAATAGTAATTTTTTTTCTAAGTTTTAATTCATGAAAAAAAAAAAAAAAAATTTCAAAAGGTAACAGCTATCACGTGATTGCCATTAACAATTATAAGCGATGAAAAAGAGAGAAACAAAAAAAACAAATCAACAACAAACAATCAAATAAATGAAAAAATAATAACAAGAACAACAAGAACAACAACAACAACATCAGAGTTTACTAATGAACCAAATATGTTATGATCCTTGCACCGAGTTCAGGTTCAACAACTCTTCTGTGTTTCTTCAGCAATAATCACAGTGTGCATTGATTGACATTCCCGACAACACAGCGACATATATATATATATATATATATATATATATATATATATATATATATATACACATACATATAGGTATACATACGTATATGCAATAGAAAATAAGTATTCTTAACGTTAAAGAAATGTATATATATGCTTACGGCTGCAGCATTCTTCAATGTGCGTAATGTGCGTAGATGCACCATACACACAATATGAGAAACACAGACATGTAAAATATGTACATATTTATGTATGCGTGTATGCCCCTCTCCCTCTCTCACACACTCTCTCATTCTATATATATGTGTGTGTGTGTTTGTGTGCATGTGTGTATGTGTGTGTGTGTGTGTGGATGAATAAAGTAATCTGGTAGTGTACACAATATTGCATTGGTAGTAATATTGTAAGTCAGAGGAAATGAGAGATGCGCTCTTTAGTTTATTTTTGTATATGTACGTTCGGTAATCTTATATTAATATTCTAGAGAAAAATTCTTTCATTTTTTTCTGACTAATATTATTATTACAGCTACCCCTCTCCACACTCACACACACATAGATATTTATATATGTGTATATGTACACACACACACACACACACACACACACACACACACACACACACACACACACATATATATATATATGCATATATATATATGTATATGTACATATACATACGTATATATGTATGTATGTATGTATAGAGCATACACAAATGAAGGTAAATCAAATATCATACTCCATAAATTCTTCATTTATTAAGGTTACCTTTCACCTGTAGAGGATGTCACACATTCGCTAAATGACGACTGACGCTTGGCAATTATGAGAAAGAGAGATAATCTCAAGAGTTAAGATAATGAAATGATCTTACCATTAAGGAAGTGTAAAAGCGTATTGTCTGGATGTTAGTCTACAGTCGTGGACATACGCACACACACATATATATATGCACACATACATACATGCATACATACATACATATACATGTACATACATATACATACATGCATATATACATACATATATACATACACACATACATGCATATATATTCTTATACAGACACATATTTAAGTCCTCGTCTCTTTGCATCGTGGACAGTATGTTTCGGCAAACGTTTCAACTGAGAAACCCTTCTCAAAACCTGATGACCAAGTTGAAAGGAAACTCTGAACTAAATATATTCACTGTTTTGAACATTGTAACACATACATACATACATACATACATACATACATACATACATACATATATGTGTGTGTATGTATACATACACATACATACACCTGTGTATGTATATGCATGTGTGAATATATATTTGCCATTTCACTCAACGTATACCACATGGTAAATTTGTACATACTTATGCATATAATTATTTTAGTGTTACTTGTTTTGATATTTTGTTCTTTGGTGGGAGGAGTTTTGTGATAATATGTTCTTTTTTCTTCTTTTTCACATCACAACAATAGAATTAATTGCTTATAAAATTTAATTCATAACAATAATTTTCAAACAATTCATTAAGAACATTTTTCAAAGATCGAAACATTGGAAGTAAAACAAAACAACAAACATAAAAAGAGCAATGAAATAAATCAATAACAAAAAAATTGTTTCGTAAAATGTCTTTTGTAACTTCATCAATTTCTTTTTTTAAGTACATTGTTACTCCATAATGACTAGTAAACGAAGGGTCCGACGATGTGTAAAAAAAAAAAGTCTTTGAAAAATAATAATAATAATAGTAATAAAATTAATAACAATAATAATAATAATAATAATAATAATAATAATAATAATAATAATGTTATAATCCTTTTAATCGTAATAAACATGATAAATGACATGCTTATTATTATAAGAATCCAGTCATAATTACTTTAGAAGAAATGACAATGCACTTTACTCTTCGCTGAAAAGCGAGAGTTGGAAAATACTAACGAGAACAAAAGAAATATACAGTCCAAGATTTTCAAGATTTTAATAAACAGGACGAAGTCTTCTACTAAATCTTCTGAGTTTTACTTCGTGTGTGTATATATATATATATATGTTTGTATGTATATATGTATGTATATACATATATACATACATACATATATATATATATATATATATATATATATATATATATATATATATATATATATAAATATATTCTTTTTCTAATAACTGTTTCTTACGAGGCCATCAAGCCAGACGAATTTTTAAAATTATAATTTAGAAGGTAGGTAGGGAAAAGACAAATTAATTGTAATATTCGTGCCTTTCCCAAAGCAATAGCAGTGTGAAAGGAATGAAATAAGTTCGAAAACCGACTCAAATATGGTTTCGTTTTCTGCTAGAACTTATTTCTACCTCACACTGCTCACTACTGTTATTTTTTTTTTTTTTTTCACTTTTTTCTTTTGTACGTTAGTGATCCATTTTTAAAAATTTTAATCTAATAATATTAATAACAATCCAACACCTCAGTTTCCTTGACAGTGTAGAAAGGTCTCAAATTTTGTCACTTGTTCTCTATTAGTAATTTCGTCAAATGTTGCTACAATATCTTTAGAAAGTCCTACAAATAATATAAATGTATATACCACAAGGTCCGACTACATTTTTGTTGTTGTTTTCCGTTTTATAACAAGTTTATTTTAAAGGATATTTTTTTCTCTCCATTTAATTTACTTTCCGAAGATTAATAATCATTTAATCATTTCTTGATAATCATTTTACAAATATTAATGTTTTGTGACTTTTTTTCTCATCCATTTCGTTTTTTTTTTCCCCATTTTTTCCTTCATGCTTTTCTTTTCTGTTGCTTTAAAATGTCTTGAGGAAATATTGAGGTAAAAGAAATCTTTACCGAGTTGCTTAATTACAATAGAAATTTCATCAGAAGTATGTACTGTTCAAAATTCACGAAATCTTTCCGTGTATGTAAGTATGTAAGCACATTTGTGTGTATGTGTGTGTGTGAACTTGTGTGTATGTGCGTGTGTACTTTATTTTCATGATTGACACAGAATTTGTTTGAGATTTGACAGCTCTCCGTCGAGGTTTCGACGTAACCTTTCAATTAGTGCTAGATTTACTTATTTTTGTTGCTGTTCATTTCTCGTTCATTGACACACAAAAACCCATTACAAACTTAGATTGAATAATGTTGTAACTCCACTATGTCCACAATTAAATTTCTGTGTGTTTGTGCATGTTTTTCGGCTGTTGTTAATGCAAAATCTTTAAGAGATTCACCAGTTTCAACATAAAGTCTACTACGATATCCTCCATTTATCTCTTTATAATTTTACCTTTTTATCTCTTACTGAAAATGTGTCATTTTGTACAAAAACGATGTCTGAAGTATTAAGATATTCATTACAATGATTTAAATGCAGCTATACTTTTTGGTATTGTTTCCAGTATATATGGGTGATGACAAATGATGTTATTAGAAGTTTAAAATGGCTGAAGATACAAACATTGAAGACTTCGCATATTATCATTATTATTCAGTGTTATTGGTCTTGCTATTGTTTCTTTATTGATTACATTTCACACAATTTCAGTAACATTCTTCATACGTCGATATTTTCCCTTTAAAAATGTATCTAGAATCATTGTAGAATTTCATATTTTTAAAATGTATCTAAGCATTTAGACCTAATGATAGACTATCGAATAAAATAAATGTCCGATGTCTCTGGATATTTATTTTATTTATTTATATACAGTAACGTTACTCTGATTCTATGATCAAATACATATATAAAATGATTAGTATTAGTATTAGAATATTAGTAGTCTTAGTAGGTTTAATATCAAGCGCGGTAGTAATAGTGGCGGTGGTGACAGAAGCATTATTATTATCAATAGTAGTAGTAGTAGTAGTAGTAGTAGTAGTAGTAGTAGTAGTAGTAGTAGTAACACGATGTATTACTAAGCATCATGTTACTAGTAGTAAAGCGTGACTAACGAACAAATATTGGTAGCATAACTTGTAATGGTTGTCGAATTACTAATGCTTGTAATTGAGGTTTAAAATATTTTGTTGTTTAAAAAGCATAAACTCTGTTTTGTTAGTGATAATACTAAATATCGCCAGAACAAAAATCGGAGAAAATTGGACCAAGTAAAAAATATATTTTTAGGAAGACTCCAATTTTTGAATCATCTGCATGTGCAAAGTATCTCATAGTAGTTGTTAGTGTTGTTTTGATTATATTTTTTTTGCTTGGTTTTTCGAATTTGTAGATACTGCTGTCGTCATAAATGCTATATTTTCGTCACTGGTCCGTTAATTGTTAATTTCTATTGCCAGTATATTACTACAGATAATACTTTGAGTATAAACCTAATGAGAAATTAGATACACACACACATACACACACACACACACAAATATCTATATATCTGTATATACATATATATGTATATACATACATACATACATACACACACACACACACACACACACACATATATATATATATATATATATATATATATATATATATATATATATACACACTATTAAAATTGACTGTTTACTCCGAAGAATCGTTGTTAAAATTGGCTCCTCAAAAACAGTTACTATGAATATTAGATATTATTTCAGTTCTACGAACAGTATTTGAGTCCTTCATTCATTGCATGTTTATATTTACTGTATTAATAATAAAATCCTATTAATCAAGCATATATGTGTAGGTGTGCTTATATGTGCGTATTCAAATTTCAAAAAAGGATTTATTATTTGGCACTACTACGAATGCGATTAAGTAGAAAGTATTAAAACTTCACAAACCGAACGACGTGGCTGATCGTTATGGTAAGGATAATGATCATTAAAATGAGAATGTGTAGGGCAAGGAGGACGAACGTAATGAGGAGGAAAAGTAAGAGGCTGGAGAAAGAAAAAAGGGCAATAGGAAAGAAAGAAGCTTTCTCCGTAGGAAATAGCTGGACATATGATAAATCAGCAGTACCAAAAATCAAAGACGACTATACGAAATTAATTTTGATTTTTCCGTGATATTAGGAGAATTAAAAGACTCAAGCACCGTTATTTTAATATATGGTTGTCACTATATAAAAAAATTGCTGTAGCATAATTTTATCAGGATTGCCAAGCAATTCCTACAATAAATTAGCAAGCAGCAGTGGAAGACATAATTTTTTTTTTATATAGAGTCAACAAAATTGTTTATTGCTGCTCATACTTCTGTAATTCAGAGACATGAGACCTCAGCACGCCAAGTTAACGAAACATCGTTACGTAAAAATAAATAAACAAATATAAATAGAATCTTTACCGATTATGGTATCTATTTTCATCTAGATGGCTAAGGAAGCGAGAATTACTTGACTCTTTACATACTTGCTGAGCTGTGCTTGTTATATATAGATGAAGTGTTTTCATAAAAAAATGGAAATTCTTGCAGTCTCGTAAAATCTCAGTCAAAGTTTATAAATTCTTATTTCTAATCGAAACACAAGTTCATATGTTTAGAGAAAGGGGTTAAAACTCAATTGCTTGGCTGGAACTTATGTTATGGTTCCTGAACCATAACATAAGACAAAGTCTTATGGTTCCTGAACGATAATAAGACAAAGTCAATCTCGATAGAATATGAATTCAGAACGTATTAATGAACAAATATTAAAATATTAACCGCTAACAGCTGTTTCAACATTTGCTTCAATTCGGACAGAGAATTGACAGAATCTTTAGAACATTCGATAGTTCTTCCGGCACTTTACACCTTCAAAGGAAGTCCCGCTGATGTTAACTTTACCTTTCATTCTTTCATGCTCAATGAAATAAGTACAGTCAATTACTGGTGCCGTGCTAATTGGTTAACTTCCTCCCCTCAAAATCTTTGGTCTTGTGCTTAAATCAGAAAATATTATTTATCTCTGAGCCAAGAGAAACAATTTAAATAATAAACAACACTCTTGTTCGATGTGATTCTCTTTGCTTCAAATCTTGGCTAAAAATTCAGCAATTTATGCACATCTTCACGAAAATCACTAAAACGAAATATGCATTGAGCCAAGGAAGAAATATCTAGAAATAACACCACAGTCAGCTCTAGTGGTGGTAGTGTTAGTATTGGTTGCAAAAAAGTTATATTACACGCAAATACTTAAGAGCACATACATTCAATAATGAAATGTTACATGCAATTATATGATGTCGGATATAAGACTGTGAGATCGGAGTGGAATGTTTTCGCTCAAGAGTCTCTTCAATCAGAAAATGAACAGGATATAAACAACAACTGTAACGGCAATAACTAAAGCAGAAGGTTAGAGGATAGGCAGAGCTTTCTCATGTTATCTAATAAATCCTTCTTGCATCCTTGGTCCAAAATCGCATTGATGTACCTGTAATATACAGGGATGTACACTGAAAGTACTTCTGTACTTTCAACCATTTTACTCGAACTAAAAAATAATATAACAGTATTTGTTTGCGATTTCATAGAGGTTGGATTGCTTTAGTTCATCCACAAAACCTCTGCAATAGAATTAATGACTGCAAACCACTCTATAACCTTACAAATAATCAGCATAGATAGCACAGATGTAATATCACTGTATCAATTTATATTACTAATGTTATAGAAATTTGAACGGAGATAATTTGTGACTGTTTTGTAGTTTTTCACAGTGCCAATACTAATGAACTAAGACTCCTCTTTAAGCTTACGATAAGGAATATCTAAACAAACATTAATACAACATGTCTTATCTCTTTACAGAGATAGGTTATAGGAAGTAAAATGGAAAAGAGGAAGGGAAAATTCAAATATTAACTGGATGGATAACATCAATAAATGGACAGGCTTAAATGCAATGAGTGCAACTTTGCAATCTAAGAAAGACCTGGATGGCAATTCTTGATAGTCAACCTGCTGGAACTTAACTATACCGAATAGATATGATCTCTATTGAACTTTTAACAAGATACGATTGAGCATTTTAACCCCTTAAGCAGATGATGCTGGATTGGACAATAAATATGTATTCGCATAATTTGTAAACTGTATTATACAGTTACAGAAAGAAAAGAAGAAAGTGAAAGGCACGGCAGGTATCGAACCCAGTTCCATTATATTCACTTTCACTTAAGTTGTCTGCATCTGCACTTAATCATATTACTTATGAGTACATAACCGTGTCAATAGACATAATACTTACAGATCGTCTTCATTATGTATTCATGAACAGTCAGTTTCTCTTTCTCTCTCTCTCTCCCCCCCCCCCCTCTCTCTCTCTCTCGATATTTCCCTTTCTTTTAAACCATCTCCTTCTCTCTGTCTCTTGTTTCTCCCTCAATTTGCTACACTTCTACACGTGCAAACACAAATGCATACACAAATATACACGATACTTATACACACTTGTGAGTGTGTGTGAGACTGTGTTTGTATATAAACACATATATGCATATCATGGAGATAGACAGGCCTACAGACAGTCAGAGAGACAACCGTATAATTTAGCGTACATTCTCGAGCAAAAACACGTATCCACAAACCCGGTTAAGCTAATTGCTCGAAAGCTGTACAAGAAACAACTGCAATGAACTCTAATGAAGTTTTATTGCCAAAAGAGACTTGAAGATGAGTTTTACATACACTTACTCACACACATACACACACACTCACATTGATATATGTACATATGATTGTATGTTTTTACATATGTATATATGTGTGTATGCGGGCGCGCGCGCGCGCGCGTGTGTGTGTATTCGTATGTGAATGTTTTTATTGATACTGATACCATAATTGTCACTAAGTCAGATGCCGAAGAAACATGTTGCTTGAATTTCCCCGTCTAATGTCTTTTAATCACGCAGTCAGCTGTAGTTTGATGTCGACAAAACAAAACACTGGCAGTATTAAATGTTGGTAGCTTGGTTGATAAAGCTATCGGTGTTTCGTTGTTGCTATTGGTCTTGTTAGCCATATCCTTGTTTATCATAGTAATTAGTAATATCGATTGTTGTTTCATGTAATAAATGAAATAATAATAAACGAATACAGGATAAATGTGACTTTTGGGATTTTACTCGTAGATACACGTATAACATTTTTAGCTGCTTAACTTTGGCGACTTCATACAACTTATATATTTTGTGTGCATAGTTTCGATGGACGAAATACAAGTCCCAAACTATATGCAATCTTTCCTATTAGCAATAAATTTCTATTCACATATTCCGTTGGGACGTGGAAGAAAACCTTCACGATTCCTCTATCGTGCACTCAACTTTGCGGAGTCCATTCATGTCTAGGTGGCACACATCAAGGAATTTTATCGCAACATTGTAAACTGAAGAAAAACTCGTGATTTAAATTGTACTATTAGTGCTTACATAGTTGAGGTTTTGCAACACTGTATCATACACGCATACATACTCAGACATATATGTAACAATATTATTGTCATGTGTATAAGTATGTACATATATTGTGTGTTTTGTATGATGTATGTATATCTATTTCAACGAAGTTGAATTGGCTGTTTGTTAGTTAAGTGTCCTGGCTATACATACAGCATTAAGTTGTTGCCTAAATACCAACTACTGTCCTTGCAGCAACATAGTCATCCTAGACGTTCTTGTTAAATTATTACATTATGCTATAAAGAACAAACTTCCTTCCTGGATCATATAAACTGATAGAACCGATTTCCCGGTTTCTGTGGAGTATATATAATCTCCGCTGGACGGGACGCCAGTCTGTCGCAGGATTACTCATTTTTCACAGTTAATTTGACTGGAGCAACGTGAAATAAAATGCTGCGATCAAGAACATAACGCATCACCCGGTCCAGAAATCGAAACCACAATTTTACGATTCTGAGTTCAGCAACCTGACCACTAAGCCACGCATCTCCACACTATACAATGTTTTATACCAAATACAATGCACTTCTTCAATCGCAGAAATAACACCAAGAAGCTAAAAGGTTTGGAAACCGAGTAGAGTAAAATGTAATATTCTCATGTGTTCTATGAAAGATATAAATGTAGAAAATAAATGCAAATGTAAAAAATATGTAAGCGCAGTATTTTCTACAACCATTTTGGATGGTTTAGTCACGACTGAGGACTTTGAAATCCAGCTCTTGTTAAAAGCAAGTCAGTCTGGTGTATCCCATATTTCGCCCAATTGTTGATTACGAATGAACTCACTGACGTATGAGATGTAAGAGAAGTGTGGCGATTTCAACTAGAAATTGAAGTTTAACACCAGACTCGCTTCTATGAATACTATATTCCTATTTTACAGTGATGTCATGATATAGGTATTCTACCTTACCATGCATTAGACACTATCGTCAAAATCCTCGTTGTTGTTCTCTTGGTTATTAATTTCCTTCATTCTACTTTCTCCTCCTCTTCAATACCACCACCGTCACCACCACTGCCGCCACCACCACCACCATTACCACCACCGCTACCACCACAATTACTGCCACCACTACCAACACCATCTTTCATATATGTATGGTAACCTACTATTTACGTTAGTAATCTCTCATTTTTTCTTAGGGCGTTTCAATGAAGTTTCAGATGGTTGATGTGAAGTGGTAGTTTGATACAGAATATCAACGCAGAAATCATTATTACTATTATTTTGGTTTGTCTCAGGTTCGGTCTTATTCCTGATAGGGATTCTGTGGAAAGCAGGTTACTACCTGTGACCTTAAGTATCCACAAGTTTCAGCAGTCTTTCAAATGCTTAGGACACTCCCAATAATCTTTACTGTCCCTAATAAACAAATCATTATTATCATTATCATCATCATTGTTATTATTATTATTATTATTATTATTATTATTATTACTATTATTATTATTGTTGTTGTTGCCAACATGGCAGTAGTTTACGTTTAATTCGCTGTTAATCTCATGCATTCTAATGTAGTTACCTTAACATGTTAGGAAGTGGTTCACCTCAACATTTGATACTGTTACCATATTTGTTTTATTAAATTCCAGGACGAATAAACCGGTATTTATGTTAAATCAATTATAATTTAACTGTATTTCCACAGATAATCAGATATCTATATTACCTTTGTTTGTGATAAATTTGCTGCACCATTTTAAAATTAGTCCTATTTAAAAACTGTTGTATTGCATCTACGTGACGTTAAAAGCCTCAATTTAATAATGCATTGCTGAGGAAATGTTACTGAAAATCTGATGTGAAATGCAAATAGATATCTTTAAGTATTATTAAAATCTGATTCAATAACATGCGCACTAAATACCTGCCTTTATACATGTTACTCCTATTCAAATTCAGCAGTTTGTTTTTTCTCTAATGTTCAAGTATGATGAATATTGTTCTGTCACGTTTAGCTCTAAGATAGTTATAATATTTTACTTATACATATATGTAAACCTGTTCCTATCTATATATATACATATATATAAATGAATGTCATCATATCTATGGCTGCTTATGTGTGTATATGAATGTATGCATTTGTATATTGATATATACGTACATGTCTGTGCACGTATGCATCGATTTTAAGGTTGTTCCCATCTGTTATATTTATCGTCACCATATCTATGACTCGTCTCATTGTTATAATTTCCACCACCATAACGGTTTCCGCTGTTATTATAACTGCTTCCGGTAGGATTGTAACCAGTTCCACTGCTCTGAGTATAATTACTTCCACCAGTGTTATATGTGCTTCTTTTATCAGTGCCGATACTAGCATTGTAACGACTCTCACTACTATGGTAGCCATGATCTGCGGGTGGATCCCATGCTTGGGAAGGTTTACCCATTTCTAGATTTAGCTTTTGATCAGCTTCAACTTTATCACTGGCTCCACCATAGTTTTGTTGGGACTGTGTGTCACTAGTATTATAGAAACTGCGGTCCTCTGTGACAGGAGTTTTCATCTCTTCATTCTCAAATGGTTTATAGGCATATGCTTTATTTAGATAAATTAGGGCTGGGGCATAGAGGACATTGCTGATACAAATTAAAATATTGAGAGCTAAGAAACCAATCGAATGGACGATTCCACCGGCAACTATTGGTCCGATAGCATAAGCCAAAGAATAAGATATGTCAGCAATAGCATAAACGCTACCATAGACGGATACATGTCGAGTGTCGACTAGATATCCAAGAGTTGGCAAAAGTGCCGTGTCTACACAAGCTATACCAAAGCAAATACCGGCAATTGGAAACATAAGAAAAGTGAAAGTAGTAGCGAAGGGGATGAAAAAGCAAGAAACCCCTTCTAAAGCAAGTCCTGCAGCAGCGAGAACCCACAGTTTATTTGGACGTCTTTCAGCAAATTTTACTGTTAAATAGACTCCAGCTATGTGCGGTAAGAAAGCGGGCAACCAAATGAAGCCCATTTCCCATTCACTAGCGTCCATCGTATCTTTCATCCAGAGTGAAATCGTGGGCTCGAGGAAAGCCAACGAAACATTAGCCATTGCTAAAGCACCGGCACAATTAGCGATGTAAGGGTCCATGAGGAGTTTGTAAATAGGAGTTCCCTTCATTCGCTGGTCCTCTGGAATTTTGGATCTTTGAGCTCTCACTGGTTTCATAACGAGAAGTAAGAGAAAACCATCGATAAGCGACATGGTTGCCAAAAATAAGAACGGCACCACTTTACCAGCAAATTCATAAAGAATACCACCAAATGGTGGAGCCACTAAACAACCAAATGATATAAAGGCCAAAGCAATGCCAAGAGCTCTACTACGTTCGGATTCTTCCGTGTATCTATCAGCAATCATAGCCAAACCTGATGTATCGGCGAATGCCGATCCCAATCCCTGCAGACTCCGGGCCATAAAAAGCACACCATAGCTTTCTCCAAATGCAAATACAGCGGTTGATAGAAATATAATAATCAAACCAATCATCATTGGCATATCGTAACCTATTCGATCAATCAAAGCCCCTGTAAAGGGATTGACCATTAACTGAAGGATAGCTTTTGAAGCAAATAAGAAGCCTATCGCCCCTCCTTCACTACCATAATCGATGGGAGGCGGTGGTATAGATGTCGTCGTTTCACTAACGACTGTATACCAGGATGTGGTGTTAGGTGCCCCGGTTACATTGCGATAGATGCGATTGTACTTAATAGGTGCCTTAACTGTCGTTGTCATGGATTCATGAGAAAATGAATTTCGAAGATAATTTGGTATAATTGGAACAATGACCATGTAAAGCATGTTGTCCAGCAGTAAAGCAACACAGACAATGATTAAGACTAAGCGGCGCTGATGTGACGGCTCATGTATGTAGGTACCAGCCCTGTCCATCATTTCAAAGAGTTTATCGCGTAGCTGAGGTATCGACGCCATTTTGTTATATTTTTGTGTGTGTTAAAACAACAATCTTAATAGCTAGCAAATAGTTCGTAACTTTATATTATATGAATTTAATAAGATAAGCAACAGTACTTTCCTTAATTATTCACAACTGCACATTTTCCTTTGATTTTATCAATACAGTTTCTGTCATCATTAATTAAGTTTGATATTTTCCAAATATGATAGACATTAGTTTCCGTGTGAAATTTCCGTTGTTAAGGACCACTTCATAATGGAATCAATAAATATCCTGCATGCATTACCGTTGTTCGATAATTTCTCAGTTTATCAGATCTTCGCTGATTTTACAGTTCTTTTCTATTTGAACAATTCTATGTGTTAAGTGTTCAGATACAAGAAAATATGTTTCTTAATATTTATTTACATTTTTTAACGAGTCAAAATTCCAGAACTGCGTGTAAGAGTACTGACACGTTCCTTAAATACCCGTGTTTGTTATCAATGTCTTTTATTGGTATGGGTACAGCATACAAGGAAGACTTTCGCGTTGTGTGGTATTTGGTTAAGGTGATTCAAAATGGAAATGGTTAACGAAATATATTCGTCCTCTTCTGTTGACTTGCCAACCGAACTTACTCACCGAGTGGCTACTGTCCTCGTTTTCTTCAGCCAATCAGGGGTCCCGCTATTAGATCAGTTGCAGCAAGGTCACTCTCATTGTGTCCCGGACCCCCTGAAGAGCAGAAGAAACGAGATTGTTAAAGTAGTTAATGTGATATTATTATTATTATTATTATTATTATTATTATTATTATTATTATTATTATTATTATTATTATTATTATCATTATTATCATTATTATTATTATTATTATTATCATTATTATTGTTATTATTATTATTATTATTACTTAGTTTGATTAGAGCTAATAGTGTTGTAAAATGGTAGTAGTTTTTATTTATGTGCTATGAATTTTACCTGAAGAATAAAAGTATATCAAAATTACAAAAGCTATACAAGGGACAAGCAGTTACAACAG
>NC_142932.1:105846079-105851079 GCF_046866305.1 Octopus bimaculoides | reverse complement strand
AATAAGCCTATATTACAAAATAGCTCTAATGCCTGTGTAGCAATGCAGGGGGTAAAATAACCATGGGTGGCTGTCAGCCTTTTGTACGTCCAAGAAGATTCTTTTTACTAATATATTGCAAGCTAGCATTTTTAGCTACTCACATTTGAGCTCCTTCACACACACACACACACACACACACACACACACAGAGTCTCTATCACCACTTTTCTGGTAATCGTAAAATAAATATGTACTCTACAAAAAGTATTCAGTATTCCTTCAGTTTACATGCTGTTATTTATAGCTATATATATGTGCTTCGAGATCCAGTTCTAGAAAAGAATTATTTCACGTTCGCCCGAAAGATTATAAAGATTATAAATATTTGTTATCAAAAATCTACACACACACACACACACACACACACACACACACACACACACATATATATATATGTATTTATATATACATGTGTTTATGTATATAAAAAAAAGAGGGAGAGAGAGAGGGAGAGAGAGGGGAGAAAGAGGGAGAGAGATCGATCACATGGATAGTTATGCGGAACCAGGAAAAATGTATGGTGCAAATGGTGTAAATGTGTATGTATGTATGTATGTATGTATGTATGGACGGATGGATGGATGTATATAGGCATCTATCTATTTTGCTCCCACACGTCACGCGTGCGCATCTCCCCCAGACACGCGCAGACCTTCTTGTAAATCTGACGTCTTCTGGCTATATACGCAATGTAGATTTTCTCCCCTTATTACCGTGAATGTGCATGGAAAAGACGTGATTTACGCATCCAAGACGTCATCTTGTTTATTGAGTCGATGGTTATTAGAAATACTTAAATATGTGTTTCTCACCTCTTATTCATCGTTTTTCTTCAGACTTCATTAAAAATTGAAAGACCTTGTCACTTAACCGGCTTTAACAGCGCCCAGAATGACCTGACGCATTCATAAATTCAATATATCGTAGCTAACTCAATACTTCAGTTTTGTTGTTATCACGCTGTCGCTTTTTCAAGATAGTATGGCGTTTAATTCCATTTGACTTTCCTTTCCCTCTCTCTCTTCCTCTCGTTCACTTTCTTTCTCTCTGTCTTTGTCTTACTCCTCCTCTCTCTCTCTCTCTCTTTGTTACTATTCACTGCCATAATACTTTAGCTTCTTCAACATGAGCGTTTTTTTTTTCTTCTCGTTCTTTGCCGTCATTATATTTGCTCATCTCGTGTGTGTATTTACTATTTAATTTCTCTGGCAGTCGTTAATAATAAATACTTAATGTGTTGATGATTAAATAACCACAACTGAGGAGATATTTTTGAAAAACAAAAGAGGAAAACTAGAACTGACATCTTCAGTGTTACACAAGCTATGAATGTAGCGATCATGGTTGGCCGAAACCTTTCGGTAGTTAGTCGCGTTCCTTTAGATTCTGAGTTCAAATCTCAGAGGGATTGACTTTGCCGTTCATCTTTCTAAGGTCTATAGAATAAGCACCGCTCAAATACGGTGATATCCATATTATTTCAATAACCTTCCCATAAAAAAAAATTTGGCCTTATATTTTAAATATAATAATAATAATAATAATTTTTATTTCTTTATTGCCCACAAAGGGCTAAACATAGAGGAGACAAACAAGGGCAGCCAAAGGGATCAAGTCGCTTACATCGATCCCAGGATGGAAGGCAAAGTCAACCTCAGCGGAATTTGAACGGGGGAACGTAACGAGAAATGAAATGCCGCTAAGCATTTTGCTCGGCGTGTTAACGACTCTGCCAGCTCGCCGTCCTAATAATAATAACAATGATAATAATAATAATAATCCTTTCTATTAAAAGCACAAGGCCTAAGATCTTGAAGGAGATAAATCGATTACATTGACTCCAGTGTTTCACTGGTACTAAATTTATCGACAACGAAAGGATGAAAGGCAAAGTCGATCCTGGACGGAAATTGATCTGGAAACGTAAAGACGGACGAAATGCTGTTAAACATTTTGTCCGGTGTACTATCAACTTTGCCAGCCTACAACCTTAATAATGATAATAATAATAATGATGATGATGATGATGATGATGATGATGATGATGATGATGATGATGATGATGATGATGATGATGATGATTCAAATTTTAGCAGAAGGAGCAACAATTTTGCGGAGAGTGGGTAAGTCGATTGCAATGACCCTAAATATTTGTCTGTTACTTATTTCATCGACCTCAAATTGATAAAAGATAAATTCAACCTCTGCGAGATTTGAACTTAAACGCTTAAATTTGAAACAATTAATATTATTATGACTTTTATCTTTTACGACTGGAAAGACCACAATAAGGAAAACTAAACTGAAAGTTGTACCGATCTTTGACTGATCTCTAACTGATGGGTTGGAGAGATGTTTTACTCAATATTTCCATCCGCATCATAAAAAGATTACAATGTTTCATATGTCCTATCTAAATCCCCTACCAACCCCATCACCCCGTCAAACGCTCCCAAAATTCCACGTCACAGAGAAGTATTTAATTTACTGGCAGTCTTCCTGCCAGTAAATTTGACATTTATGTCATGTTGGCTGGATGTTAAAATCAAAAAAAAAAAAGTCCTATTAACCAACTTTATTATATATTATCGCATCGCTTGAAGACTTGTTCAGGAGAGATTACTGCGCGGTGCTTTCAGTGACACATTTCCCACTGCCATTTGCACACCTACCATCACTTCCATCGCAAATAACACCGCCAATACCACCATCGTCCCAATAACTACCACCAGCAACATCATTAATAATACCATCATCATTTACAATGCAGGAATTATAACATAGAGCTTTCACTGATTTTCGACAGTTAATGAAAATTTCGAATAAGCCGAAAAAAAGCAGATTGTGGTGGTGGTGGTGGTGGAGCAATCCTTGTGACGTCATGGTTCTCTCTCGCTGCTCTTAACACAATAACGTAATCTATCGTTGGGAAAACAGTAACGTTACACTCCTAATTTGCATTAGTGACGGAGCCATTGTAGTACAAATGGCTCTAATCAGGAACTGATAGCCATGGAACTGGCTAATTCTGGTCATATGACATTGTTACTTTTAATATAATATTTCCTATATTAACAAATTGCCCTGTTTGTTTTCTTTTAGTCTTTTTATTTTTACTCTGGAGTTGGGTGGAGAGAAGAGATACCATTATGCCATATGATGGTGCTGTTCACATTTGAAGGTTATTAGGTTATTGGCCACGCATAACAATAAGAAAAAAAATATAGTTTCAACTGAATTGTACCTTCACGCAGTCGTTCGGCCCGCTAGATATAGCAACCAAATCTCTATTAAACCCTATCCTGTCAAAGAGCTCTTTGCATGGCCTCTCCTTATGGTAGTCAAGTATGCCTCAAATTACATTATATTGTCTTGAAAGTGACAGGACACATTGGATAAATAGTCTAAAATACGCAATATCAGTAAAAAGAACGGGATGACCATCTCTGGAACGCCTTTAGTTATAGGCTTGTTTAGTCAAGGCTGAATTGCGGTCAGCAATAATCCCTTCTACTGGAGGCACAAGGCCTCAAATTTGTGGGGAGGGGATTAGTCGATTACATCGACCCCAGTGCGTAACTGGTATTTATTTAATCGACCTCGAAAGGATGAAAGGCAAAGTCGACCTCGGTGGAATTGGAACTCAGAACGTAGCGGCAGACGAAACACTGCTAAGCATTTCGCCCGGCGTGCTATCGATTCTGCCAGTTCACTGCCTTTTTAGGGGTCAACAATAATAACAACAAAGAAACAACAACAATAATCAGAAATTCAAGCTGAACATTGGTTATGTCAACCATCACCTGTCTGGGAAAGTTTATTTAGGTAATGGCCTCCGTTACCTTGTCTCCATCGCTAAATTCCTGCTATTGTACATTTCTTACAAATACACAACGGTAGGAATTTAGAAATGGAAAAGGTTAGTCGATTGAATAGTTCCGGAGTACACCAGCGGCATTTTATAGATCCCGGTAATACAAAGCTGAAACAAATACCATGAGGCATTTTGTTCGGCCCTCTACCGATTTTGCAAATTCAGAATCAATAAAATCTATCTATGTATGTATAAGGCGGCGAGCTGGCAGAAACGTTAGCACGCCGGGCGAAATGCTTAGCGGTATTTCGTCTGCCGCTACGTTCTGAGTTCAAATTCTGCCAAGGTCGACTTTGCCTTTCATCCTTTCGGGAGTCGATTAAATAAGTACCAGTTACTCACTGGGGTCGATATATTCGACTTAATCCGTTTGTCTGTCCTTGTTTGTCCCCTCTGTGTGTAGCCGTACTTTTGGGCAGTAAAGAAATAAGAAACGTTAGCACGCCTTTCATCCTTTCGGGGTCGATAAATTAAGTACCAGTTACGTACTGGGGTCCATCTAATCGACTGGCCCCCATTCCCCCTCTAGAATAGAAAAGTAAATGTATGTATGTATGTATGTATGTATGTAAGTAGCTATCTGTCTGTCTGTCTGTCGACCCGTCTGTTTGGCAGTATGTCGTCTATCTATCTATCTATCTATTTATCTAACTTTTTACATATCTATTAATATATATATATATATATGTAACTCTATCTCAATTTCTGTCTGCCTATCTGTTTTTCTCTTTGCCTATCTCCCTCTCTCTTTTTCTTTTCTTTCTCCCTATTCGTTTCTCTTGATTTTCCTTCCATCGTCTGTGGATATCGTCATAAATAACCTTTATTTACTGATTGTAACAATTAAAGGGTCAACTCCATGTTATGAAGACTTCGTTATATAATTTCACGTTTTCTTTAAATCATCACCTTTTTTTTTTACCATTCTTCATTTACCATTCCTCATTTACTCTGACTGATCTCTCACTCTGTCTGCCTGTCTCTGTCACACTCTCTCTCTCTCTCTCTCTCTCTCTCTTAACATTTATATCTCTCCATCTCCCTCTCTTTTTCTCTGACTCAATTTTATTCACAACCTCTTTTC
>NC_142932.1:105831079-105841079 GCF_046866305.1 Octopus bimaculoides | reverse complement strand
GAATGTTCCCTTCCGAGGCACAATTCCGAGCAAGGTTGTTTATGGAAGACCCAGCAGTCGCCCATGCATACCTGCCTCTCCTCCCCACGTCACTGATGTTACCCAAGGGAAAAGCACCAGCACTACTGGGAAAATAATCAAAATAACAGATTCCCATTCATGTTCTCAAAGAATGAAAGTTATACATATCAACGTTGTACATAGCATGCTGTTGTTGTTGATGTTGTTGTCAACATTTAAATAAGTAAATATATGATCTATGACACTCCAGATATGACCAGCTGACCATTATTTTATTTCCGTATATTCTATCTATGTTTATTACTCAGCATGTCTTTCATTTCCTAAATACTGTAGGATCTTAATTTGAGAAGAATTTGATTGTAATTTCTAACATGTAAAACGACCACACAAAGGTTTTCTTGCTAACTCGTTGACGTAGTACGTAATTGAGTTACATTCACATCCAGTACGTTAATCGAATTACGTCCAAACCACGAAATGGGAAAACATTTATCCGCATCGTAATATGAGTCCATAGTTTGATTTCTCCCATCATTTTCTCAAAGCCTCATTATCCATTTAGTTTATTATTTAATCAAGTTTCTAATTTTGACATCAATCGTTTCCTTGTCTGATGTAGATTAATTTTCTAAATGAATAAAGTGCATGTTGTTTTCTAAGAATTGTTTTATATGATTAAATATCGATTTGACTAAAACATAGCTGAATGAAACAATTATTCCGTCTATCTATCTATCTATCTATCTATCTATCTATCTATCTATCTATCTATCTATCTATCTATCTATCTATCTATTTATCTATCTATCTATCTATCTATCTATCTATCTATCTATCTATCTATCTATCTATCTGTCTTTACATACACATACACACATATATACACACATACACACACAAACACACGTACACATGTCTGCTGAATATCTCCCTACATACATGTGTGTGTATCCATGTGCGTTACTTTTCTCGGCCAAACATATTCTTGCTGTTCCCTGGATTTCTATTCCTTGTATTCAATGCCTAACGTTCCTTTCCTGAGCTAATCATTGCATCCTTACAATAAAATCTAGGTGCTCATGTTATTGTAGTTTTCAAATGTCGAAATAAACCGAACATTAGTATATGTTGATAAAACGATATGATAATGTAAATGAGTGATACAGAGATTACAAATTCAAAAAAACTTGATTCAACGAATTAAACCAAAAGAATTACAAGGGTTATAATGAATGAGATATGTAACGAATGAGATGAACATTATGAAGAGCATTTTGAAAATTATGGGGTTCGGGTTGAGCTAGCAGGGAAAGGGTCTCGAATACGTAAACTTTTTTATGAACGCAATACTT
Organism: Octopus bimaculoides; assembly: GCF_046866305.1. Taxonomy (NCBI): domain Eukaryota; kingdom Metazoa; phylum Mollusca; class Cephalopoda; order Octopoda; family Octopodidae; genus Octopus; species Octopus bimaculoides. The sequence goes on along the minus strand of NC_142932.1, from coordinate 105,839,703 downwards.
TTCAAGTTTATAGTTTTGTCTCACAAAGATGAACGCTCGGCTCTTCCTTCATTTTCCTTCAACTAATGTTTTTGTTTTCTCTTTCTGTTTCTTTATCATTTAAAGATATATATTCGCTGGACTAAGGTTTGAAAGAACTAATCAATAAAATGTGACATGTTAGTTAGCTATATATGTATATATATAAAGGAGAAAGACTCCCTTTGGTCATGACTGACCATGGGATTGCACCTAGAAAGTTCCCCTCCGAGGCACAAGTCCAGGCAAGGTTGTTTATGGAAGACTAGCAGTCACACATGCATACCGGTGTCCCCTCTCCACACCACCAATGTTATCCAAGGGAAAAGCAAAGGCTGATACAGCTTGGCACCAGTGATGTCGCAACTCATTTCTACAGCTGAGTGAACTGGAGCAACGTGAAATAAAGTGTCTTGCTCAATAACACAACACACAGCCCGGTCCTGGATTCGAACTCACTACCTCATGATTGTGAGCCCGACACTCTAACCAGTCAGACATTCATACATACATACAAATATATATGTGTGTGTGTGTGTGTGTGTGTGTTTATAGATATATTACTATGCACACATTTATGTGTACATATATATCTATACACGCACACATACATACACAGACGCAACCACATTCACATATACTCATTCATACACACATAAATGTGCACATGTCTATTTGTTTTGGGCGTATGTATCTATCTGTGCTATGTGTGTATGTATGTGCCTGTGTGAGAGCTTAATTTATAGTGATGTCCGTAGATGTAAACTTTTTCCATTATTGAAAGTAATTAAATGCGAAAATATATAACAATAAGCATGTTCTAAGGACGCGCATGCTCACTGAGAGCCGGTGCTTTTCCCTTCTTTCATAGCGTAGAATGATAGAGCTATATATATATCTTAGCTACTTTACATGCCAGTTAATTTCAGGTAACATTTTTGTGTGATGACGTATTCTAGACATCAACGACAGAGAACCTACGAGGTCGCTTGACCTACAAGAATTAGTAGCTAAATTATCCCTCAAATCACACCCCACTGTCTTAAAAGAAATCACATGTTGGGTTTCCTGAGACATGGGAAAAAAGGGGATAGTCTTTGCTAGAATACTTTCTATCAAGGTTTGCTCAATCAGGGTTTATCTGAGGTTAAACGACAATGATAACAACAACAGCAGCAGCAGCGCTAGCAGCAGCCACAACAAGAACAACGAGTGAACAGATGAAGAAAGGTAGTATGGAGTAATGAAACCCCTGCAGTAAATTTGAATTCAGTACTATGGAGAGGTACAAAAGTTGAACCAAACGCCATTCGTGAATGAGTATGGCTGGGTAACATGTACAATGCTTTCACTAATTGTTTTAGGAGTCTGTGTAGTCACAAGCAGTCATAAGCATCTTGCCGCTCACCTTTGCACTTGACAAAGTGGAAGTCCAAAATAAGACAGCTGGAGAGAAAGCGGGGAAGTAACAGAAAGAAAGAGAGCGACGGAGAGAGAGAGAGAGAATGAAAGAAAGAAAGAAAGAAAGAAAGAAAGAAAGAAAGAAAGAAAGAATGAAAGAAAGAAAGAAAGAGAAAGAAAGAAAGAAAGAAAGAAAGAAAGAAAGAAAGAGAAAGAAAGAGAGAGAAAGAAAGAAAGAAAGAAAGAAATAAAGAAAGAGAGCGACGGAGAGAGAGAGAGAGGGGGCTACACTCAGCACTCGGTTGGTACTCATCGCACCTGAGTAGACAGAAGCAACGTGAAATGAAATGTATTGCTAAAGAGCAAAATACATTGCTCGACCCAGGAATAAAACTCACGACCATTTTGTTCATGAAACCTAGCGTCCTAACCACTAGGCTATGCTCTTTCATAAGCACAGTTAGTCTAACACATATGACGTGACTCATTCAGGTCATATCGCCTCAACGAGTGTTTCGGTCTACATTTGGAGGTAATAAAATTCTTTGTAATGTATTCCGTTTACGCAGTGAGTATTTCAACTGAACATTTCTTTTTCTTTCACTACGAAATATATGAGTTCCGAAACTATCGAAAATATTCATGGTAACTCTTTTACTCTGCTTCTATGCTCTGTGTGACGTTCCTTTTGTGTAATGAACGAACACTGAATCCAAATGCATTGCAAAATGTGACATTGCGACTAGTAGGAGGAGAAGAAGATGCAAACAATTTTGTAAAATATGCTTATTAAAACGGTTAAAAGAAAAAAAAATATGGTATAATAAGATGCAGCGGCAAAATAGCATGAAGAGGAGACATTTTGCATGAATGAAACAGAGGTGAAAGGGGATGAATGGGGTTAAATGAAAAGACACTAATGAATTAAACATTCTTTCTGTCTCTAATTTTGTCTTTTTTTTTTTCTATCATCTTCTGAGAAAAGTCTGGCGAGTGGGCACAATAAGACGATGATTATGGAGGAAAGAAGAATAAAGGCAAATACAAATAAATATCTAAATAAATAAATAAAAAGCAGATGAAAGTATCAAAAGAAAACAGAAACAAATTGCATAGAAAAAGGAAAGGAAGGATGATAAAGCAATGGTGTGGAAACATAATGAGAAGGATGGAATAAATACATAGCAAAGTAGTTGATATTACAAAACATGGAAAACGGAGAAAATTAATAAAAAAAAAATGGCGGCCGAACAAAATGAATAACTACGTTGAAATAATAAATAATACGAACTTATTGGTTAATGAACATGATAATGGGTTTGCGTGCTTGCTGCTGCTGTTACTACTGTTACAGATGCTGTTGTTACTACTACTACTACTACTACTACTACTACTACTACTACTACTACTACTACTACTATTGGTATTGTTGCCGCTGCCACTGCCGCTAATACTAGTGTTAAATCTGTATCTGTTACTATTGATAATTATTGTGGAGGCGGAAGAAAACGCTACTATTTATTAATTTGGTTATTTCTGTTACTGGCGTTTTTACCATTAGTAATGCTTCCCGCAGTTGCTGTTGTTGTCATTGAGCAACTGCTACTCACATTGCTGGTATCATCGTAGCACAATAAGTACAGACAATTCGAAAACCTCTATCAAGGATAGAATTTTTGGAATTGACTACAGTGCACTTTTATTGAGAAGGTTTATTGGTACAGCAATTGCAACGTCTCATCACGCAGCGGCAACAACTGCTCTTGCCGATAGTACTTTTAATCTGGCTTCGCACATATAAACAAGAGTCACCAATATTAGTGACAAAGATTCTACTGAGTATATTGTAATAATGATAACTTTTGAATCCTTAATCCTGCATAATAATAATAATCATAATAATAATAATGATAATAATAATAATAATAATAATAATAATAATAATAATAATGATAATAATAATAATAATAATAATAATAATAATAATTATCGTTTAACGTCCGCTTTCCATGCTAGCATGGGTTGGACGATTTGAATGAGGACTGGTGGACCAGGTGGCTACACCAGGCTCCAATCTGATTTGGCAGCGTCTCTACAGCTGGATGCCCTTACTATTAATAATAATAATAATAATAATAATAATAATAATAATTATTATTATTATTATTATTATTATTTCTGCTATAGGCACAAGACCTGAAATTTTGGGGGAGGGGGCTAGTCTATTACACTGACCCCAGTGCGTAAGTGGTACTTATTTTATCGACCTCGAAAGAATGATAGGTAAAGTCGAAGTCGGCAGAATTTGAACTTAGTACGTTGAAATGGACGAAATACCGCTAAGCACTTCGCCCGGCGTGCTAACGATTCCGCCATCTCGCCGCCTTTGTTTTTGCTTAGATTATGTCAATATAACTGTACTTATTAAGCTCTCCCCTTGCTTTGTTTTAACAACGCTGTTCATTGATTGGTAATAAACAAAAGCGGTGACTCTCTAAGAAAAGTGGTTGTTTATTTTTAGTTCCATCTTCGTTTGTTTAGTTAATGACATCTTTTGCGACTGCTAGGTTAGGAGCTGCAAATATGGATGCATTATAAAGGGAGTAAAGCGGAATCCGTGTATTTTACATCGTTTCATATTTAACATGCCATAGTGACTACACAGAGACGTGTCGTATGTTCGATATACAACATTCCTTGCATATCTTTTCAATCTTCCAGTTCAGAAATTTTAATCTCTTACTGCATTCCCTTTCTTCATCTCCCATCTAATAATATGAAAGTATGTGTGTGTCTGTCATTTACTGAATTATCAAAAGAATATAAGCTTCTTTAAAATATTGCAAAAAGAAATACACTACCATTATGGTTGTTCAGTCTTAATAGAACAATCTTGATATTTTCATACATTATGTTTATTGATGAATAATAGAAAATAGTATACAAAAGACTCAGCTTGACGTTTCAATAAATCATAAAACTGAAGTAAATTTATATATTCAAAAATCATATGGCATTTTTCTGTGAAACGGCACCCGCTAAAAGTACCCTGGGCTTTCATTAGAAAAGAAAAGCACGAAATTCCTTGCACAGTTTCAAATCGCCTTTAGTTCTTGACAAAGCTTGGTTAACTTCAATAATCATGTTAAGAAAAAGCTGTTTTAATCTTATAGAGAATGTCTTAAAATATTTTAAGCTAAATTGTATATTAGTGTTTATTTAACCATTTAACCATTTAACCACTTAAGAATAAATTAATGCAGAAACATGAAAATAAATATGTTAGCATAAAAAAAAAAAAGAAGATTCGATATGTTTTAAACATGTAGATATGCATTTTCTAAGCTTTTTCTTCAAGAAGTTATGGTGACAAATGCTAAGAGATTTAAGAGAGAATGTGAATAAAAAAATTTTCAGTCGTATTACTGCATATATCTTGAACTTCTAACAATTTGCAAAGATAATCTGGAACTCGACTGAGGAAAGAAAACTCCGAATGACCCGTCCTTGTTTTTCTTTGTATCGTCTGTCTGGATGTTTTGTTGTCCCTTTCTTGTATCACCTAACTTTCTGGGTGTTTTGTGATCTTGTTCCATTTTGTATACACACACACACACACACACACACACACACACACACACACACACACACACACACATATATATATATATATGTAGAAATATTGGTCTAATGTTTTTTGTTACATATATCTATGTAAATATAGATAGATTATTTCTGAAGAAATACGTGATCGTTTCAGCTAGAATGCCTTCACTCATATGTCTATAGCAGTGGTTCCTAAAGTGGGCGAGAGTGCTCCCTTGGGGGCGGTGATAAGATCCAGGCAAGCTTTGAAGAAAAATGGGGTGATACTGGGATGACCAAAACGTGGAAATGGATGTAAAAACAAAACAAATCAGGTAAATGGTTAATTAGGTTAAGTTTTATTTGTGAAATACTATTGTTTCGAATTTGCTGCAGAAAATGTTTTATGTCTGTAAAGGGCGGAGGCATCTAGGAATGTGGCTTTAGAACCAAAGGGGAGGCAACCTGAAAAAGTTTGGGAACCATTGGTCTACAGGATCAAGATTGACTTGGACCTAGATAACAACATACCATATATGGAGGTAAATACAGGCAACACAAAACTTGCTTGTCGTGCTGTAGTGGTACATAAAGTAAAGCAGTTTGATAAACCACATGTCAAATTTATTGCGGGTCCGCGACCATAAAGCGGTTAGTTATGACACCGTTTGGTGCCTACTAGCAACTCAGTGGACAAGGCTATTAAAAATTGAATCTAAGCTATGGAGTCAACTGTGCTGATAAGATTATATGAAACGCTGATGTCGCAGCTGGTTGCCCATTAATCTAACGGCTACTACTTTCAAATATGGTTCTCCTATAAAGTTTGAATGATTAACTAACACAGGAGTGGCTATGTGGTAAGTAGCTTGCTTACCAACCACATGGTTCCGGGTTCAGTCCCACTGCGTGGCACCTTGGGCAAGTGTCTTCTACTATAGCCTCGGGCCGACCAAAGCCTTGTGAGTGGATTTGGTAGACGGAAACTGAAAGAAGCCCGTCGTATATATGTATATATATATATATATATATATATATATATATATATATATATATATATATATGTGTGTGTGTGTGTGTGTGTGTGTGTGTGTGTGTCTGTGTTTGTCCCCCTAAGATCGCTTGACAACCGATGCTGGTGTGTTTACGTCCCCGTAACTTAGCGGTTCGGCAAAAGAGACCGATAGAATAAGTACTAGGCTTACAAAGTATAAGTCCTGGGGACGATTTGCTCGACTAAAGGCGGTGCTCCAGCATGGCCGCAGTCAAATGATTGAAACAGGTAAAGAGAGTAACAAAGCAAGTTATTCAAGCTCAATTGTAATGTAAGACCTATTACATTATTTTCAGTGATTAGCTAACGAAAATGTGTTGTCGGCCATGTGGGTTGATAGTGTTGAAACAGTGAAAGATTCACTGGGGTAGTGGAATTTATAAAGACTAAGGATCAAAGTGTAGCAGAATTCTTGTTGAGAAGGTTCGCCCAAGTATTGCAAGATTTTAATTGGGTTCAAGTATTTCTGTAAGTGCATCAGTTATTTTCTTGTATACACGCCCCTTAATTAGCCATATTCCCTTATATGTCCGTATATTTTCGTAAGTGTTTCTCTATATTGCAACGTTCTATAAATGCTTCTATTTCAAACTAGAGAAATTATTTCCCTGCTAGACCAAAACTACACAAACTATATATATATATGTATATATATATATATATATATATATATATATATATATATATGTATATATATATATATATATGTATATATATATATATATATATATATATATATATATATATATATATATATATATATATATATATGTATGTATGTATGTATATATATATATATATATATATACACACACACATAGACATAGATGTATATGTGTAAGTATATGCATATGTATCTTTGTATGTATCTGTGCACTTATATATATATATATATATATATATATATATATATATATATATATATATATGCACATATACGCACACACACACTCATGCACACACACACATTCACATTCACACTCATACACACACGCACTCACACACACTCACTCACACACGCACTCACACACACTCACACACACACACACATTCACACACACACACACACACACACACACACACACACACACACACACACATATATATATATATATATATATATATATATATATATATATATATATATATATATATATATATATATATATATATATATATATATATATATATGGTATAACAGATTGGAATGTTTCTTTAACATTTCTAATTGGAAACTAAATTTGGTAACTAAGGAAGGAAAGAAGGAAAGAAAGAAATGGCTGAATAAATGACTGAAATTGATTGAAAGACAAAATCTTGTACGAAACATTGGAAGAGGAAAGGAAGGCTGTTGAAACGTGTGTCGCAGCCAGTCTAATAGCTTGGCATTAATTTGAGTTGTTAATTAGTACTTGGGGGCTTATGGAGCAGATGTTACCGTTATCAATAAATCCAACGAACATAAACATACACACACACACACACACATACATGTGTGTATATAATATATAATATATATATGTATATATATATATATAGTCGCATACATGGATACAGATGTTAACAACAATATAAACAGAGATATCTATGTACGCAATCACAAAATTTCAAGCGAACTTATATAGTAAATACGTGCTACTATCTAATCTGTAATCTCTTTGCACACTTAAATATTCAATGAAACTCTGTGACCAATTAGATGCCGTACGAAATTAACTGCTGAATGATAATGGTTCAAGTTGTACACAATTTTTCCACTAGCGTCTAAGTTAGTTTAATTATATATGGATTGGTGTAAGCTTTCGTAATTTTTTCTTTATCGCATCAGCGAATAACAGTAACAAGCTATAGAAAGCAAAGCAAAACGACGGGAGGCGAGTTGTCGGCACAAGAGAGAGCTCATGTCAATGGGCTCATGGCCAAACCTGATTGAACAAAAATGTGGATATATTTGGCATAATTCAACACGAAGACCAGTTTTGTACTGATAACGGCTTTACTGATTACTCTCATTTTGCCCCAATGTTAAGTTTCTTCGAAGTTCAATGATAGAAATGGATTTTCGTAGCTAGGTCCATGAAGCTAGGATCTATGAAACAGAGATCCGTGTGATTTAGGATGGGATCGAGGGTGGCTTATAAACCTCTATGAGCACATTTTTGAATGTAAAAAGACGGGGAAAACTGCCCTCCCCTGCTTACTATTGAACTTCAATTTTTCTATTATGATACAGAAATATTTTGTGTTTTTAGCATCGAAAGTTAATCATGAGAAGGTAACTATGGTTCTTATCCATACTTGTATAATCATTGCTTTCCAACATTTTAGTTAAGAACAAGCTACAGTTTGATTTTAGTTAAAAATAAAATAAAATAAAATAAAAAAAAACTAATATAGTCATTGATATTAACGGTTTCAAATTTTGGCTCAAAGTTAGAAATTTTAGAAGAGGGGGGGGAAAGACGATTACATCGGCCCCAGTACGACACTGGAACTTATTTCATCGACCCTGAAAGGACAAAATGCTCACCCCACTAGTGATAAGTTTTAATGATTATATATGGGA
>NC_142932.1:105818579-105826079 GCF_046866305.1 Octopus bimaculoides | reverse complement strand
TGACCGTCGTTCCTTGTCCCGACCCTACCATCACCAAACTGGAGCGCATCCTCTTCCGCTTCTTGTGGAAAGGAAGCGTTCCGATGGTTAGGCGATCCGTTTGCTGCCAACACCCGTTAAAAGGAGGACTGGGCATGCCGTGGTTGATGATGCGCAGACACGCGCTGAGACTGCGACATCTCCGGCTCTACGTAGACAGCGGTGAACAGGTGTGGTCACCGTTTGTGCGGCGCGCTTTCCCGCAGCTCGTCTCCATGACCGAACTGCAGTCATGGATCAAGAAGAGGCCGAGGAAGGGCGAATGGCACCGCGAGTGTCGCGCTGCTCTTCGGCAACTCCAACAACCCGGGTCAACCTTGAGCGACTGCATCACAACTAACGCATTCTATAGTGGATTAGTGGAGGGAAGGTACGACGACGATCTCGGGGCGAACCTGGGCGTCGACGAGGAATACCTGACCCGCCTGTTTAAGACGACCTTCGGGCCGGGACCTATGGACAACTTCCAGAGATCCCTGGCCTGGCAGTGCTATCGAGAAGCACTACCCGTTCGGGATAAGCTCTACAGGCATGGCTCGAGAAACACGGGGCCGACCTGTCCGAGATGCCGGCAGAGCGACGAAACCGTTCTGCACGCACTCGTACAGTGTCCCACCATTTCCGAGCTGTGGGCTTACGTCGAACAACTGCTATCGCGTGTGGGACGAGTCGGTCTATCAGCCGAGTCTATCGTGAATATTGTCGCGCCTCCTTCCTTTAAACGGGAAGGAAGAGCTATTTTCATCGTACTTGTGGCTATGGCGAAAGAATGTGTATGGTGGACGCGTCTGAAAGGTCTAGAGACAAAGACTTTCCTCTCTGGGCAATCTCTCATCAACTTCTTCAAGTATCACCTGAAGAGGAAGTTGAGAGTAGAAAGGGAAGTCTTGTCTAGTGAATGCTTCAAAAAAAGATGGGTGAATGTAGCAAGGATGGCACGTGTGAACGACGGAGCCATCTTGAGCATAACCCTATGAACAAGAAGAAAAAAAAATAAAACAAAAAGGCAAAAGAGAGTCACTTACTGTTATAGTTTCTTCAATGAGAATATTGACCAAGGTTACCGTGGTCTTTTCCGTGGGCTTTTCCTTCCACGGCTAAACCTAAACTGTCCTCCCCTCTTTTTACACGAGAACATTACTGTGTGATACACGATCCCTATTGATCGGCCTTTCCTTTTCTTTTTTTTTCGATCCCTTTTGATCGAACTGCCCCTTTTTCCCTTCCTACGATCCCTTTTGATCGACACCACCAATTTTTTTTTTTTTTTTTTTTTTTTTTTTTTTTTTTTCCCTTCCTTCCTCCTCCCAAAAAGAAAAGCTCTACATTGTATTTGTCCCATCTTCGTTGAGCCCTGTGTGGCTAATAAAAGAAATGTATCTATCTATCTATCTATCTATCTGTCTGTCTATCTGTCTATCTATCTATCTATCTATCTATCTATCTATCTATCTATCTATCTATCTGTCTGTCTGTCTATCTGTCTATCTGTCTATCTATCTATCTATCTATCTCTCTATAATATGGTTCCTATATAGTATGAACATGTGAAGGCGTGTGACCGAATGGTTAGGGTGCTGCACTCACGGTCGCTAGATCGTGGGTTCGAGCCTCGGAGTGGAGGTTGCGTTGTGTTTTTGAGCAAAACACTTCAAGTCTCGCTGTTCAACGGGTGGGAGAGTGACAGAAACGTTGGCACGTCGGCGAAAATTCTTTAGGGTATATCTTCCGGCTCTCTACATTCTGAGTTCAGATCCTACATGCCTGGAGAAGGCAAAAGGAAACCATTCCAGTATTCATCGTGGGTCTAGTCATAGTAACCAAAGTTCCAGTAAACTGTTCATCGCTGGCACAGGAGGATATAGGCCGTCCCAGGTCGTATAGAGAGTGTTGGAGAAGGTTCACACACGCAGTACCTGCACAAGGGTGGACCAACGCTAGACTAAACCGTATAAATTGCACGTGTTAATATTTGAAGAGTAAACAAATACAGTGATGAACGAATAACCAGGTATTACACGGTCATACCTGCATCTGTAGATAATATCTTCAGCGAGAAGTTAGCCACATTTATATTTTCACCTCAACTATGTAACAATAAAAATTATTGCCTGGACGAAGTAACATCTGAATGAAAAATTAATCACATCTCTACTCAACAGCATTGAGTTCGAATCCTGCCTTTTGCCGTTTTCTCTGTCCTTTCAGTAACATATTTCGTATATTTGTTGTTCTTTAGACCTTGATCGACCCAGATTGAGCAGAAGTATGATCATAGACCTTCCAGGCAAGACAATCCTTTTTATTTTTTTTTTTTTTTTAAGATGGAGAATTATGCAGCACAATGTGTGTTTCCATTTTGAGGTTGGATATGAATTATGGGAATTTGCTATCTGTAGCAGGTCGAGCGATCCCACAGACGTTCTGGCTATGTCTTCGTCGTGTATGTGTAGACAATGCAGGTCAACAAGAAAGACAACACACCAGATGGAAAGAAAGAGAGAAGTGAGAGCGAAAGAGACCAAGAGTGAGAAGCTCACGTTGTTTACAAAGAGATTGATATGGTTTAGTTATTATTACGTATCGCGTGTTTTCTGCTAGACCACGAGTTAGACCACCTAAGTGGTGGAGCATCTCTCAGACCTATGAAAATGCAGCATTACTGCTTGTAACAACGGACGGCAGAGCATCCGTTTGAGAAGGGTGACGTCGCTCCAGCTGACAAGGAGACAGTGATAGTCTAGTGAAAACTGTGTGATGAGAAATTAATCAATCATTCTATGTTTTGTGCTTTCTTTTCCTTACTGTGTCTCTTTCTGCCCACCTCTGTCCTATCTATCTATCTATCTATCTATCTATCTATCTATCTATGTATCTATCTATCTATCTATCTGTCTGTCTGTCTGTCTGTCTGTCTGTCTGTCTGGTCTATCTGACTGTCTGATTGTGCTTTCTCTGTCTCTTTTTCTTACTCTCTTCTTCCCCCTCTCTCTCTCGCTCTCTCTCTCTCTATCTATCTATTAGCCTGTCTGTTTATTTCTCTCTCTTTCTTACTTTCACTTTCTGTTTATCTCTTTCTATCTGTCAGTCTGTTTGTCTATCTATCTGTTTGTATGTCTATCGATCTGTTTTGTCTGTCTATCAGTTTGTTTATCTATCTATCTATCTATCTATCTATCTATCTATCTATCTATCTATCTATCTATCTATCTATCTATCTATCTATCTATCTGTCTGTCTGTCTATCCACCTGTATTTCTCTTTCATATGCACGTAACTTCTTGCAAAGTCTTCAATTTCCTTTTACGTCTCCATTTCCGCCATGTTCATTACTCACTTAAGCAGACTCCTTTTTTCTCTCCCCTCGTCATCCCAGAGACGTCAAACACTTATCTTCTACGGGATTAGATGTAATCTGTTAGATTAAGATAATTGAGTCTTAATCCAATTGACAAGATTTACCTCGACGTCCAAGAGTCGTCTTTTAGCAAGCAGCTTACCATTCCATGTGAATATGTGCGTGCGCTCGTGTGTGCGTCATATGTGATATATGTGCGTATATACGTACGTGTTTGCTTTCGTTCGTGTGTGCGCTGGTACACACAGACACACACCCTCGCACACACACACACATACACACACACATTGGTATATATTTCTATATATTTGCGTCCGTGCTTCTGTTTGTGTATACGCTTTTCTGTATGCTCGTGTATGCTGATGTTAGACTATATATGTATGTATATACTTCTGATTATCTTCATGCACGTGTGTCTCAGCATGTCTGCGTGCGCGTGTGCTTACTTGTATCTTAGTGTGTGCATCTGTGTATTTGTCTTTGTGTTTGTGTGTGTGTAAATTTATATGCTGCTGCATGTAATGGCAATATATGAGTAGTGTACATGTATGAATATGCTTGTGTTTGCTTCTATATTTGCGTGTGCCTGCATGCGTATATATGCCTATGTTGTCTGTGCGGAGCCATGCGTGTGCTTGTCTATATTGATTCATGTGTCAATAATAAAAATGTGTGTATAAATATGTTTGTGTTGTATTTTATGTTATGTGTGTGTATATGTGTGTTTGTGTGCGCGGGAGAGTTCTCGTGCGTGTGCTACTGTTATGTATCTGCATAACATTTTGCGTTTGTCTATGTTTGTCTTGACCGGTGTTTGTATTTATGTATATGCTTATAGGTATCGTATGTGCATGTGTGTGGTGTTGAAGTTATCGTTTAGCTGAGGTCAACCCAGATTGAGAAGAGGATCAAAGTATTCCAGTCTTGACCAAGCCATGTTATTTTCGGGCAACGCATCATCATTATGACCTAAAATTTCCTCTTCTCTCTTTAAGATGGTAGCATGCAATTTAGAGAGATTTCAACTGCTCTCTCTAACATATCGACGATCCATGTAAAGTATCCCGCCACAATTTATACCTTTTTGACCTTGGCATGTGTTTCCGTTAGAGTTAATAATAACATAATATAGGTTTGAAATTCTAGCAGAAGACCAGCAATTTTGCAAATCAATAGGGCTCAACTGGTACTTATTTTATCGACCCCGAAATGATGAAAGGCAAAGTCTATCTCGGCCAAATTTACCCAGTTGGATATTGTCGAATTTTATCTTTCTCTTAAGCAACCTGAACTTGCTGAGATATTTAATGATATAGATGATAATGAAATAGCTAATACTACGCGCGCTATGTAAACATTGCTCATTGACAAAAGATCCTCTCGGGTCAAACCCCAAACTCAACAAGTCCTTTCACCTAAGAATAGGAATTGCATGTTAGCACAGGGATATACGATTCTGTCGGTCTATGTATATCATAGCTAAACTAAAAAAATTTCTGTAATACAGTTTGGTTTATATCGTGATGATGGGTTAGATGGAGGCACAATGGCCCAGTGGTTAGGGCAGCGGGCTCGCGGTCATAGGATCGCGGTTTCGATTACCAGACCGGGCGTTGTGAGTGTTTATTGAGCGAAAACTTCTAAAGCTCCACGAGGCTCCGGCAGGGGATGGTAGCGAACCCTGCTGTACTTTTCCACCACAACTTTCTCTCACTCTTACTTCCTGTTTCTGTTGTGCATATAATTCAAAGGGTCAGCCTTGTCACACTGTGTCACGCTGAATATCCCCGAGAAATACGTTAAGGATACACGTGTCTGTGGAGTGCTCAGCCATTTGCACGTTAATTTTACGAGCATGCTGTTCCGTTGATCGGATTAACTGGAAACCTCGACGTCGTAAGCGACGGAGTGCCAACTACAACAACGATGGGTTAGATATATCCCGACATGCCACCAGACATACTTTAGATACATTTAAAAGGAGAAAATACAAGCATCGTAATTTTTTAGACGTAATTTTTTTAACCACAATCATATATAATCTCATTGGCAAACGAAAAAGCCGCATTCATTAATAGAGCTTCCTGCCATCCACCTTTAAGTTTTAAACCTACTTAATATTTGAATATCAGCAGAAGAACACTTAATCTGATTTCGAATTAAAATAGAATATCTAATATCTAATATAATATCTAATTTAATATCTAATATATCTAATTTAATATCTAATATACTTAATATTACTAAAATATTCTACTATTAATTGATAATCATTTCCGTATTATTTACAAAATATCTTACAGAAACAATATTAAACTAAGAGTTGCATTAATATTAAGAAGTTAATAACACCCAGACATACTAAACTGCGTTGAATGTATTGCGTAAATATTTTGTAGGTAAGACAGAAGTAAATTTAAACGACAGTGCTTCACTCATAATTATTCCTTCAGACATATAGAAAAGAGGAATGCAATGAGATTGTATAATCACGTCTCGCATTTGGGTGAACATGCTACTAATTTCAAATAAACGCTCAACATCCTTCAAAGATGTACACCATATAAAAGCGGAAATGAAAGCTGGGATTTAAGTACAGCTGAGAAGTGCCACATACTCAAAATCCTTCACATTTCTATTATTTAAAGATGAAAGATGTTTAAGAAACGTCGCCATTTTGATAGGTACCTACTTAAAAATAAGAGCATAATACCAACACCATCAGACAGAAAGAATCTGCATATAACATTCAGTCCTCATACTACGTTTATATAACTTTGTACGCAGCCGTATTGGCTTTTTACTTTTCTATCTAACACGCTGTCTATGAATTCGGCATTCATCTGATGCTTTCCCGTACGCATATATATATTTATGCACCAACATATTTGTGTATACATGTGTGAATATACATATATATGCACACGAATAACTTATATTAGTTGACATTACGAACTCTTTTCATTACCACGATCCTCATTTCTGGACTTATCATTTTTATTGTTCTTTATTCACATAATCTGTGACTTAGATTTCTACAACTATTAATATCTTATATCTCATTAGAGTGTCGTTGTTGTTGCTTAGATTTGATCGAGCGGACGACATTATCCAAGATGGCATTTTTAATTCCAACATCGTAGGATCTGATAACACAAAACTTAGTTATTATTTCAAGCAACCCTAGAAATCAACCGCGAAGGGGTTTTCAAATTCGCATTGCAATTGTCTTGTTTTTACCCTTCATGAAGTTATAACGTTGACGACTCTACTACTACTACTACTACTACTACTACTACTACTACTACTACTACTACTACTACTACTACTACTACTACTATTACTACTACTACTACTACATTGATGTTTTTGTTGTTGTACTAGTAATTGAAGCTGCAACAGCGGCAGCAGTATTAGTAATTAGTTGCTTACGAAACTTCGTTTAGACGATATGAATGTGTACGTAGATATGTGTGCGCGTGCGTGTGTGTATAAACTTACACGTTGAAATATATATATATATATATATATATATATATACTTCCCCGTAACTTAGCGGTTCGGCAAAAAAGACCGATAGAATAAGTACTAGGCTTACGAAGAATAAGTCCTGGGGTCGACTAAAGGCCGTGCTCCAGCATGGCCACAGTCAAATGACTGAAACAAGTAAAAGAGTAAAAGGTATATATATATATATATATATATATATATATATATATATATATATATATATATATATATATATATATATATATATATATATATATATATATATGTATATATATATATATGTATAAGGCGGTGCTCCAGCATGGCCGCAGTCAAATGACTGAAACAAGTAAAAGAGTAAAAGAGTATATATATATATATGTATATATATATATACATATAAACCACAGTTATTTTGTGTTTTTTACTACATTGGTTTCTATTAACCCATTTATTCTATCCGAAGAATTTTTATTCATTAAGATAGAAGAAATACACATAATTATATATATATATATATATATATATATATATATATATATATATATATATATATATATATGCACATACATACATATATATATATATATATATATATATATATATATATGCAC
>NC_142932.1:105813579-105816079 GCF_046866305.1 Octopus bimaculoides | reverse complement strand
TTTAGTAAATAAGGTAAGGACACAAAAAAAAAGATAATCTGTATCTTTTACTTGTTTCAGTCATTGGAGTGCGGCCATGCTGCAGCACTGCCTTGAAGATCGTAAACAAACCAACACCAAGGAGGTGGGGAATAAACACACACACACGCGCACGTACACACGCACACACGCACGCGTACACGCAAACACACACACACTCACACACACACACACACACACACACACACACACACACACACACACACATACGCAAAGGCCTTTCATTTTCCGTCTACCAAATCCATTCACAAAGCTGTATTTGACTCAGATGTACAGTTAAAGACCCTTGCTTAGGGAGTCAACCAGTGGGATTGAACTCAGGACCATGTGGTTCAGAAACATACTCCTTACCACACAACCTGTCCCTATGAAATAGTATCTACACCCATTCAAAGACTTGAACCTACGACCATCAGATGCCTTTATTGGTTTATACTATTAAAAGACTGATGTTCTGTCGAATTATATTCACAACGGGGTTACGTTCCAACGCTTTTATGTACACAGGACTTTTGTGTCTGTTGTATAATCCTGTACTATGGCCAGGGTTAGTAAGTCTATATAGGAGCGAGGGCACGGAAGGTGTGTGGTCGGCACATACTCTAGTTACGCCACAGCCTCTTAGGGATCGATAAATAGAATACCCGTTTAGAGGCTGTGATTGATGAAACTGTTAGAGTATAAGTCAAGCTGCTTCACGTGAAATGCTCTGAATTTACGTGTTCTGGGTTCAAATCCTCAAATTTACTTTTCCTTCTGCGGCCGATAAATAAAGCATCAGTCTCAATTTTATTATTTTTTAAATTTGATATTATTTTCATTTTTTTTTCTTGGCGGGGTGGGGGCTCTTTATGTTCTGAATTCAAGTCCCACCATGGTTGACTTTGCGTTCATCTTTTCGGGATCGATTAAGTAGCCGTTTCGCTCTGAGTTCGATCCATAGACTTATCCCACTGCACGCGAAAATTGCTGCTCTTCTGTCAAAAATTTGTAACCAATATTCTCTAATCTTAGATCAACTCTTATTGAGCAGACTTGTAATCAAAGGCATGCCAACCGTGACCATGCCATCCTTAGTATGTTTATGATTTACTTTCTCAGTGAATCAGTTACTTTTTACGAATATCGGATGTAATTTGAGGAAGTTATTAGCAACCATTTTCAGCAGACCTAGCGACCAGGTAGAAGCTGCTTAGCATCTGCAGACGTTTCCACCACAGCTGCTGTTAACGGCTGCGATCTTTCTTCGCAGCAGCTACTGTTAACAGCTGCAGTGCTTCACAGCGACTGTGAACTGCTACACCATTCGCAATAGTGT
This sequence comes from Octopus bimaculoides, assembly GCF_046866305.1. Lineage (NCBI taxonomy): Eukaryota > Metazoa > Mollusca > Cephalopoda > Octopoda > Octopodidae > Octopus > Octopus bimaculoides. The sequence continues at coordinate 105,814,722 of NC_142932.1, read as the reverse complement.
CTTTCAACAGCTGCTGTGCTTGCATCATCTTGTCTTGAGCATTTGTTTTTCTCTTATTCATTTATTTGTTTGTTTGTATATGATTTTTTTTTTTTTTACTTAGTATTCGTTATTTTTTGTGTGTGTTTTTATTTCGTTTTGTTAAATTGCTTTGTAGGAAAAAAAAAAAAGGCAAATTGAGTCTCGTTGTGAAGGGTCGTAAGGATGGCGGAACCAAATGACAGAAATTTATTTATTTTTGAGGCATTGTTTCACGAGTCAATCCCATCCATACATGCATGTATGTATGTATGTATGTATGTGTATTTGTGCATATTTAATTTTTAACCTGGTGGAGACTCAAATTGACTCGAGTAGCAAGAGTTTCGTGCATGACACTTATCGCACCTTTGAGTTAATTTTTAACGTCTGCAGATAAAAAAAAATAGCAATATATATCTACGCGTATAAGTATATATGCATATAATGTATTTAAATATATATATATATATATATATATACAAATTAAAAGGGTAAAGGATTATCAATTTATTAATTAATAAATCAATTAACAATTAATAATTTTTACCAAGCCCATCGGTATGAAAGCACCATTATTGGTGGAGAACTTATTTAAAAGCTCATATATATTTATAAATATAATTAAGGGATCAGCAAATATTTGCTTCACCATATACCGAAGTTCAGAAATAGCAGCTAAAAAGTTGAGAATCCCACAGATAGCATCACTTGTAACTATATATATATATAATTATATATAAAGGGCATTAACTGTGTAGTAATGCCTCACGCTTCGAGGGACTAAATAAGTAAAAAACTATCAAAAAATAAGCAACATATTTACTGAAAGCGAGGGAATGCGAGTTAATGCCCTTTATATATAATTATTTATATTTATGAAAAAATGATGAATTTTTTCATTACGAAAATTTTTCATTATTTTTTCATTATGAGGTTTTTTTTCACGCTGACTACTTGATAAATTCTTATAAAGAATTTATCCTATATAATATATATATATATATATATATATATATATATATATATATATATATATATATATATATATATATATATATATATATATATATATATATATATATATATATATATATATATATATATATATATATATATATATAT
>NC_142932.1:105787889-105807889 GCF_046866305.1 Octopus bimaculoides | reverse complement strand
ATATCTATATCTATATATATTTATGTATATAGATATATGTAGATATACATACGCACATATACGTCTGTGTGTGTTTGGTTGTATATCTTGTGTGTGTGTGTGTGTGTGTCTGTGTCAATGTACACGCATGAAGACACGCGCGCGTGCATACACATGTACATACAATAAAAATCTTTACTTGCGCACATCTGTGCCATCATTAATCAGATGTATTCAGTTCTGCTGTAATAATTGATGGCATTTATATCACAGGAAATACACTGCGGAGTATACGAAGTCAGAAACGCGTATACATACTGCTGGCTTTTTACGTGAGCAACGGAGTGCATTGATTGCACATGTACACATATGTTGACATATACATACATACATACACACGTACACATAGGGCATTAATATAATTATTCTCTGGTACAGACGTATACATACCTAAATATATATAAAAGTATCTATATGCATTTTTATGCATATATATGTTTGTATGTATGTATGTATGTATGTATGTATGTATGTATGTATGTATGTTGGTATGTATATGTATACCTGCGCGTAAATATATGACTGAGCGACAGCGCCCCAGGGAGCGGTCTGTATATTAAATACAAATACAGCATGCTACCACATATGAAAATCTTCCAGCTACCCTGATTATTCATACAAATAGTAAGCAAAGACTCCCTACAGAGGAGATTAGTATCTAAAAACAAAATCAAGGCCCATAACTGCAATGAAATCTGACAATTGAAATTATTGAGCTCGACGCAGTTGTTGTAATCAAAGCCAAATGATGAAAGCAAAAATCATATATTCCTCTTATTTAAACCTCTTCGGCAAGTCATATTCTCGTCAGTTCGCAAGACTGTGATTGATCAATATTCATTCATTCACCACTTACACACACACACACACACACACACACACACACACACACACACACACACACACACACAAAATCAGTTGCTCCAGACGCGTTGTATTTGCAAACTGTCGACTATAACACAATGCATATCATAATGATGGTTGTGGACTTGAATCATCTGGCAAGGGGCTTTCAAGCGGTAGCTATCCAGGAGAATTTCCCTCTTATTATGACAATTAGACAATATTTCCGACCTTCAGTTTAGTGGTGTCTCTCACGACATTTGTTATCAGTTGACCGGTGGTCCAGTCTATGAATGAATAAATCTCTTCCTTTGTTTCTGAATTTTTATATAAATAAGTGTATAGAGTTTACCCTATCGCTTGACGTAAATGAGTACAAATGAAGGTAATAACATCTTTTGAATTTATTCGCACTAAGCCTCACATAATTCTTTTCCTTATCGTCCATGAATGTGTTAGATGCTTATTTCACGTACACAGAAAGGCAGCATTCCAAGAGTGGGCTAGCAGAGGGATTTCGGCAGTTATAAATTGGTTGTTACTTTCAGGCTGCGTAGTAGTACGTTTTCTGTAATTGTGTTTTAGTTGAATCTGATATTGTCTGGCCAAGAATGGCTGACCATAAAGTTGTGGATGTTAGCGAATTTATGGTACTTGTCTATTGTTTGGAAACGTGGAAATGTCTTGCAAGATATAGAATGCGCCTGGATGTATATTAGTGGTAACATCTAAATTGTACAATGGATTAAATGATGCTGTACACCTGTTTTCTATTCTCCTTGACTGTATGCGTGTAGTTTTTCTAAGTATTGATGCTTACAGCTCTTATGCCATAGCACAACAGCAAACATTATTCCCAATCGTGTACATATTCGACCATCTAATCCATTTTGACCAATAAAAACTGGCCTAGTTGATATATTCAACTGAAACTATTAAACATGGTGCTCCAGTATGGTCGTAGTCCGATGATTGGAAGCAGTAAAAGAATATAAATGTAAGTGATATATCTTCGTATTTTTACTTTCACAGAATGCTACATATTTGTAGAGGAATGAAAGGTCTGACGTTCATATCTTCTCAAGAACAACCTTATTTAACGGACATGAAGCAATTATAATCGAGAGCTAAATCTACCTTGGTCACTGGAACTCGATACTGGTTACAAGATCACAATATCTCTCATGTAAACTAATATTTTTACGTATATGTACGATGTCAGGTACAAATAAATAGAAAACAAAAGTGAGGTGTAATTAATCTAAAGAGTAAAGAACCCGTATCCTCATTTCCATTTACCGGGAGTTTATCACCAGCCTGCACTACTTCTCGAATAAATAAGTGATAAATCGGTAAATAATTATGTCTTCTACTACAGCCTCGGGCCGACCAAAGCCTTGTGAGTCGATTTGGTAGACGGAAACTGAAAGAAGCCCATCGTATATATATGTTATGTGTGTGTGCGTGTGTGTGAGTGTGTGTTTGTCTCCCCTCTATCGCTTGACAATCGATGTCGGTGTGTTTACGTCCCCCTAACCTAGCGGTTCGGCAAAGGAAACCGATAAGTACTAAGCTTACAAAGAATAAGTCCTGGTGTCGATTTGTTCGACTAAAGGCAGTGCTCCTGCATGGCCGCAGTCAAATGACTGAAACAAGTAAACGATAAAAGAAAGAAAGAAATGTAATTACATTTTCTATTGATCTATGAGTGGTGTAGTAGCAATGGTAACCTCCGTAGTTTTTTAAACGAAAATGGCAAAATACTAACCAAAGGTATTGTAAAACATCTAGTTGTGTATTCCTTTCATTAGTGCTTATAAATCCTTCCCTTTCTCTCAACTGTTCTAATTTCTTTATGTAATACATCTTATTCAATGTCTACACCCACACAACTGACAATCTCTCTCTATGACGTAGCGCTAATGTGACGTGACATGCGTGTTTCTTCTGATGTAGCTGCACACTTGTCATCTTACAACTTCAGCACACTCCCGCTACTTCTCTGATGTTTAAGCTAATTTCGCAGCCAAGCAGTGCAGTAAATGCACGAGGCTGCACAAGGGCTTATACTAACAGCACAAATATCACATCCCACGCGTTTCGTTGACATGAGCAATATGAACGACAACATCCGCTGGGAAAATACGGTTGCGGCTCCATATGTATGGAACAGATGTATTATAGATGTACATGTATTTAGATCTTCTATAAGAGGATCAGGAATCAAGTAGACTCAGGGATTCAGAGATGTAAACTCGATGTATAAGATCCTACTTCAAGTATTTGCACGCAAAAAGAAAAACAAAAACAAAAAACAAAAACAAAAACCCAAAAAAAAAAACCAAAAAAAAAACCCCAAAGAAACTATTCGTTGAGTAGCTCACGTCTTACGTAGAAACAAGTGATATGGTGATCTTGATGGAATAAGAAAGACGTTGTGACGTTTATGCATTTCCCAAGTTTATTAATGCTGCAGCTAAGTAAAATGGCTGTTTCAAACCGAAAACGATCTGAATCGAGGCTTTCGACTCGTTGTAAGGTAGTCTTATGCTCAGTAATCCTTTCATAAGTAATTGAAAAAGAATAACGATAAGTACACGAGTATAGAAGTGTTGCACAGCCCCATAAAACAATCACTAAAGATATAGCTTTATTACCTCCGCCTTCGCTCAGGCGGAGGTATTGTTTTTCAGTCGTGTTTGTTTGTTTGTCCGTGGACAAGATATCTCAAGAATCGCTGGATGGATTCGGATGTAATTTTCAGGAATGTGAGGTCTCGGGACTGGCACAAACTGCCTAAATTTTGGGATCGATCCGGTCCTGGACAAGGATTCTAGATTATTTTTCCTGTTTATTTTTACTTAAATTTTGAGAGCGGCCGGGTTCATTTTTAGTATTCTTGTGAGAGCAGTCGAGTTTATTTCAGATATTCCCATTTTAAGACTCATCTCTGGTTAATTGTTGAGAGGTCGTTGATGTCGCCTTGGTGGAGGTTTGCGCTTTGTGAGTGCTCTTGCTTATTAAATAAAATTATTTCATTTTCTTTAACTTCCCTCTCCGAGGAAAAGATTAACTGTTAATCTTATAAGAAGTCAACATAACAACGAGAGCAATTATTTTGCTTCATGGTGGTGATGATGGTGGTAGTGAAAGGGGAAAGGGGTAACTGGTCTTCTTTAATCATTGCAGTATAAAACCTGTGTTTTTAATGATGTTGCCTCCGTAAAAGACATTTAAATATATGAAAATAACAACGACTTCTTAGCCATTCTGTTATTGGTAATTGAAATATTTGTAAAGAGATAATGTTCCTAATTGTCTAAAGGATACTTGCATATAAAGCAGGTACATGTGTGTTTTTATTTGCGCGCGCGTGTGTTTTATTCGTTTATTCAGTCATTGGACGGTGGTCAAGCTACGTCACGCCTCGAATTATTTAGCAGAACAAATCGACCCAAGCATTTATTTCAAGTATGGTATTTAATCTCTTTTTGCTGAACTGTTATGTTACAAGAATGTAAATAAACCAACAACGGTTGTCAAGCGGTACCAGTATAAACACAAATCACACACAAACACACACACACGCACACACACGACGAGTTTCCTCGTGGTTTCCTCGTGGTTTCCGACTCTCAGGTTCACTCACAAAACTGTGATCAGCTTGGAGTCAGTATACAAGACATACGTATACTTAAGAGGTATGAGACAAATGTGACAGAACCAGAAACCATATAGTTGCGAAGTGAATTTCTTAACTGCATTACTACGCATGCGCCAATTCATTTATTTATTTATTTATTCCTCCATTGACTACAGGGTGTCCACAAAGTTTGGGTACATGGAATAAATAAAACCATAACATAAACAATTAAATATAAGAAATAATTTTTTAAAGTATGTGTTAATTCCCATGTACCCAGACTTTGTGGACACCCTGTAGAATGGCAGAAGTGAAGTAGAATGTGAAACGTCGTACAGAACGTTTCTCAAAAGTGTCCAGTAACTTATTGTTTACAAGTTTCAAACAAGGCCTGGATATGTTGTTGTGGTTGTCATTATAGTGATGGTGGTGGTTGAGGTTGCTGCTGCTGTTATTGTGATCAACCCCAAGTGAAATTTGGACGAGCTGAACGATGGTCAATTGCGTTTCAGCCGTGACTATCTTGCCTCTCTTATGTATATACCCATGGCTAAATTATATTCGAGGGGTTCCCAAAAATTCTTGACTTTAAGGATATCGCAAATGGCTTGGTTGGAGGCCCAACTTTCCAAGTTTTTTTACAGAGCTTAGAAAAACTTAAGAACCGCTGCAATAAGTGTGTGAATCTGAGAAAGGAATATGTTGAATAGAAGAATCAACTGAAACTCCTGTATTTTCTTTTACTCAAAGCCAGGAACTTGTCAGTGCCCCCTCGTAGTGTATGAATCCTTACATTTTTTTGTTAGAGAAATTGAAGTGTAATTTGAGAGAGATTTGGCTGTTATTTCTTGCTGATTGTACAACCGTGTCTCGGCTGACTTACCGACCCCCATCAAATCGGTTTTGATCAAACAGACACCTGATATCCCAGAGTTGTAAATGTGTTACCAGTTTTAAAATGCTAGGATGTGTTTTAACTAAATGACGATGTGTTAATGAAGGCGGAGGAATAGTGGTAGTGATGGTACTGAGAGTTGTGAATGTCTGACATAACGAGTTGGTTTCGTTGTTATTGTTTAAATATGTGTGTGTGTATGCCTGTGTGTACACACACACACACACTCACACACACACACACACACACACACACACACACACACACACACACACACACACACACACACACACAAACAAATGAAAGCGAATGAATACTGCAAAGCGTCACTACACGTGTTTCAGTAGCGCGGTTTATTCCAAATACAAGTCCATCGCATAACTTATTAGGCAACACTATGTGAACGTGTATTATTATATAACCATCCACTTTTTCAGGTGATTTTCTGCCGATTGTTTTCCAGGAGATACCCAACCAAACATTTTGACAAAATACCAGAACATTTGGCAGGGTATCGCTTGGAAAATATCCGGTTGAATATCATCTGAAGAAATGAGTTGTTGTGTAAGAATACACATTTACAAAATGCAACCTAAGTTATGCAATGGACTCGTATTTGGGATAAACATCGCTATTGAAATCCGAATAGTGATGTTTGAAATATTTGTTCGTTTCCGTTTTTTGCTTACTGAAGATTACACCGCATATAATGTATCAATTATTCCTTAAATACATACGCAGAGTTGCAGGATGACCGGAACCAGTGAAAAATCGGTTAATTTTGTACACAGTATTGATTTGACAAGCTGAATTATCTGGAATACATTTATATATATATATATATATATATATATATATATATATATATATATATATATATATATATATATATATATATATATATATATATATATATATATATATGTATATATGTGTATATATAACTGTGTGTGTGTGTGTGTGTGTGTGTGTGTATTTATGCATATGTACGACTATATTAATCAGGGTGTATTTCTTAGTTGAAGAAAATTAAGCTCCCACTTTTTTTGTTTGCGATCAATAGCAGTAAAGATATGAATCAATTGAGACTTAGTTGCTATTTCGCGCAAATCATGCTATCACTTAGAGAAGATGCCCTGAGCTTGTGTAAGTGTGTAAAATTGCTTTCCTACATGCTGCAGCAGACGGTGTTCAAAGCTGATATTGATTTCTTTCATAGGGACAATCCCAACCAGCCTACATGTAGAAGGAAGGACATGTAGAAGAAAAAGAAGGAAGTGAGCGGAGGAGGATGAATATAACGAACGAGGTAGGAGGAAGAGGAGGCGGAGGGGGGTTATTATAGCAAAGACGATGTGGCGTTATATAACGTTCATGCCTTACTCAAGTGTTTATAACTTGTGTGTGGTGAAATGTAGGTAAACAAGTTTCTGTACTAACCCACAGGAAATCCCTTTCCAAGAACATGTTTTTTCATTGTGAATACATATACAGGCACCAACATACATGCATATACTCTTACACTCACACACACACACACACACACACAGCCTGGTACTTAGTCTAACGGTCAAATTTGCCGAACCGCTAGGTCACGGAGACGTAAACATTTGTTATCAAGCGGTGGTGGGTGATAAACATATACAAAGACACACACACACACATAGATATACATATATGTACGACGGGCTTCTTCCAGTTTCCGTGCAGCAAATTCACTCACAAGGCTTTGGTCAGCCCGAGCCTATAGTAGTAGACATTTGCCTAAGGTGCCATGTGGTTGGGAAGCAAGCTTCTTACCACAGAGTCGCGCCCATATATATATGTATATATATTTATCTATACATAAATACATACATACATACCTACATACATACATACATACATATATATATATATATATATATATATATATATATATATATATATATATATATATATATATATATATATATATATACATATACATACATATATATGTGTTTGTTGTTTTGTGCATGTCATACATTTTGGAAGTCTAGTTCTTATTCTGTCGGTCTCCTTGTCTGAACCGCTAGTTTACTATGACGTGAATATAGCAACACCAGTAGTCAAGCAGCGGTGGAGGACAAACACACTGACACACACACACACACACACACACACACACACACACACACACACACACACACTGACACACTCACACACACAACACACACACACACTGACACACACACACACATACACACATACACCGCACACACACATGTGCATGTATGTGTGTGTGTGTATATATACATACACACATACTCCCACACCCACACAAACATATCCACACACACTCAGACATATATATGTATATATACATATATACATATTTATATATCTGTATACATATATATTTGTATATATGTTTCTCCCTCTCTCTCTCTCTCTCTGTCTCTCTCTCTCTCTCTCTCTCTCTCTCTCTCTATATATATATATATATATATATATATATATATATATATATATATATATATATATATATGTATACCCTGGGCTTCCGCACATTTTCCATCTATCAAATACACATTGCTTGGCTTGAGGCTAATAGTAAAAGACTCTCACGGATGATGTCGCGCAGTGGGACTGAACCCGAAACCATACGGTTGTAAAACGACATTCTTGACTACACAGCCATGACCAAACCATTTTCCTTCTGAAATTACGTACATATTGGGCTACAACTACCATCTTCTAAGACGGTAGGGTTTTATTTGAGGCAGCTTTGACTGTTATTTTTAGCAGATTGAGCATCCACATAGCTTCTCGTAGTCCCGAATAACTTATGGATGTACTGTGCGTGAAAGCATATTTTCTTGTTTCCGTAATTTTCATATTTCACGTTTGCGCGCATTTTGCTTTGGCATGCGATGTGTGCACGTGTACGTATGTGTATGTGTGTGTGTGTGTGTGTGTGTGTGTGTGTGTGTGTGGTGCATGTATATGTGCGTTTATATCTATGTGTGCATATATGTTGTTTTTGCGTGTGTGTACATCCTGTGTTGTGCATGTGCCATGCATTTTGTGTTCGCGTGCATTTATTGTGTGCACGCATTTTGTTATGCGTATATGTATGTGTATGCATGTGTGTAAGTGTACGCGTGCATGTACGTGTGCGTTAATATGTATGTGTACATATATATTACTTTGCGCGTGTGTACATCCTGTGTTGTGCATGTGCCATATATTTTGGACTCGTATGCATTTACGTGTGCATGCACTATGTATTTTAAATATATACGCATTTTCAGATGTGTACATTTATATGTGTGTCGCATTTTGTATTGCGTGTGCACGATGTACTTTGTATATTCGCACATTCTGCTCTGCGTGTATATGTGTGCGTGTAACTGTACGTGTGTTCTGTATGCATGTCCGCAATGTATTTCGTGTGTCTTTCTGCGCATGAAATTTTCTCTTGCGTGTGTGCAATCTAGTTTCTGTAAGTATTCTCTTGTGCGTATGCACATGCACGTTTTGCGCTAATGTACATTTAGACACTCTTAGGGCTACGCGTGTGCATGTGCATGAGTGTGTATGAGTGTGCATAGTTTTTTTTTAAGTATAGATACTTATATTTATATATATATATCTATGTATATATATACCTCTGTGTGCGCGTGTGTTGTTCTTGTACACGAGTATATTTGAATATTCTTATAAACTTTGATTCTTATTTTGTTCATAGACGAACAAAAACCGGTATGTGTGTGTGTTTGTGTGTGTGTTTGTTTGTTTGTGTGTGTGTGTGTGTGTTCATGTGAGCATTTACACATATCTCTATGTGCGTTTTAAAAATTTCTTGGTAGTGCGAGTGGTGTAACATTGTTTTCGTTAACTTTTGCATCGCTCCATTCGAATATGCGAATGCGTCACGGCTATCTCCCTGAATGTAAATATTGTAAAAAATAACGTGTATACAATAGTTGTGTGTATACATTGTATAAATTTTGATACATGCATATTTCTAAGACGGCGAACAGACAGAATCGTCAGCACGCCAGACAAAGTGCTTAACAGCATTTCGCCCAACTTTACATTCTGAGTTCAAATTCCGCCGAGATCGACTTTGCTTTTCATTCAACCCGGGGCGATAAAACAAGCACCAATTTAACAGAAGGGTCAATGTAATCGACTTCCCAAACTACCTCAAAATTGCTGGCCTTGTGCCAAAATTTGAAACCAATATATATATATATATGTATATATATATACATGCATACATGCATACATACATACATACAAATATATATATATACGTGTGTGTGTGTATATATATATATATATATATATATATATATATATATATATATATATATATATATATATATATATATATATATATATATATATATATATATATTTCTATTCGCTGTCAACGTCCTAGTTGATGGTTTCGTGGTTTAGTCCTAGGTCAACAGTGATCTAGTAGACTATGATCAAAGATGTTCCAACCGTGACCATCATGTCTTTAATGCACCCGTAACATATAAATGACTACACTATTCAAAGCGTCCTCTTATTATTTTAAAAAAGATCATAGAGTATGATTTGAATGAGATTTGGCTGCTATTATCAGCAGGTCGAAGGCGGTGAGCTGGTAGAATCGTTAACGCACTGGGCAAAGTGCTTAGCGGCATTTCGTCCGTCGTTACGTTCTGAGTTCAAATTCCGCCGAGGTCGACTTTGCCTTTCATCCTTTCGGCGTCGGTAAATTAAGTATCAGTGAATCACTGGGATCGATGTAATCGACTGGTCCCCTATCCCCAAATTTCAGGCCTTGTGCATTTAATAGAAAGGATTATTAGCAGGTCGATTTATCAAGCATCGGCACTTTTGTTGGGCTGTGTTTCTGTGTGTAAGTGTTTGATGCAGTTTGTCTGCGATGGTGCATGAGTGTGTGTGCAACCGTGTATACATGTTTGTCTGAGATGACGGAAAAAGAAATGGGTCGACTATGATATAGAAGCAAGTATACATACATCCAAGCATGAATACACACACGCACACATATGTATATGCGCAAATATGTGCGTGTTTGTGTAATGTGAGAAAAGTAGTTTACATACATACATACATACATACATACATACATACATACATACATACATACATATGTAGATTCACACATACATACAATATATATATACAGACATATATGTATATATACATATACGTATATGCATATATGTATATATGAATGTGTGTATATATATATATATATATATATATATATATATATATATATATATATATATGGGAAAGAGAGATAGATAGATAGAGAGAGAGAGAGAGAGAGAGAGAGAGAGAGAGTGAAGGAGACAGAAAAAGAGACTCACCCAAACACACACACAGGGACACACACACACACATACATAGACTCACACGCACGTACCCCACCCCAGTGAGAGCTAGAAAGCGAAAACGATAGAGAAGGAGTAATTGCAGTGACAGTGACAGAGAGACGGGCCAACAAACAAGATTCAGACAGACTGACTAAAGTGTGTCGAAGTAGACAGGGTGCCAAATAAATAAAAGATAAAGTCTCAGAGAAGAGGAAAAAGTGTGAGAGAGACTATAAAAGAACCCAAATGAAGGATAGACAAACAGTTAAGGTGTCATTCCGAAAAGCTGATTGTCACATAACATAATCTATAAGGTCTAAGTTACGCATCATCAATTAGATAAGTAGTAAAACAAAAGGGAATGTAGATAGATAGATAGATAGATAGATAGATAGATAGATAGATAGATAGATAGATAGATAGATAGATAGACAGGTAGATTCATACTTGCATACATCAATAGATACAGATAGACGGATAGGCTGTTGCATAGCTGGATAGATAAATAGCTAGACGGACAGACAAATAGACAGACAAATAGATAGATGGATAGATAGATAAATAAATAGATAGATAGATAGGTAGATAGATAGATAGATAGATAGATAGATAGATAGATAGATAGGTAAGCAGGTAGGTAGGTAGGTAGGTAGGTAGGTAGGTAGGCTGGTAGGCAGGTAAGTAGAAAGCCAGATAGCTTTCTTTCTACCTGCCTACCTACCTACCTAGGTATAAAGGTAGCTATAAAGATTGTCTGATTGATGTAAAAGGTAGATTGACAGAGAAGATATAGTGATAGTGAAGATAAATAGACAGATAGGGATTGATTGATTGATTGATCGAATGATTCATTGGGTAAAATTGATTGAGTGATTAAATATTGACGTGAAGTATACTTAACTAAACACACCCATAGATATATAACTTGAGAGTTACATGCATGATATGAAGCACAAAAACTAAATTTAGCAAGCGTAAAGGTACGGACAGACGCTGGTTATCCCTTTTCATAATCAGTCCATTTTCGCCCCCTTTGATCCCTTCCTATTATCATATCCCCTTCTCACATCACCCACTCCTTCCTCTCAGGTTACGACGACGAGTGTTCTAGCTGATTCGATCGACGGAACAGCCTGCTCGTTCAATTAATGCGCAAGTGGTTGAGCATTCCACAGACACGTGTACCATTAACGTTGTCTTCAGAGAGATTCAGCGCGACACAGAATTCGACAAGGCCGGTCCTTTGAATTACAGATACAGCTCATTTTTGCCAGCTTAATATACTGGAGCAACATGAAATAAAGTGTCTTGCTCAAGGACAAAATGCGCCACCGGGTATCAAACACACGGCTTTACAATCGTGAGCCGAATACCCTAATGATTCAACCACCTGTTCACCTGTTCACCTGTTCACCTGAAAGTGAAAGTGAATCAGTTACTTGTCACGCAATTGCAATCGCTTTCTCACTCTACAGACATCATTTCAAATCCGTGATCACCTTCGTCTTTAGAAGAAAATTTTGCTTTAGTTCTTTAGTATTACTAATATTAGCTTTATTATTAACAGTTAAAATAAAGTGCCAGTCAGTAACAGACTCGATATATTCGGCCATAACCATCCTTCATATCTGGACGTTTTGCTCACGTTAGTGGATACGATAGTGAAACTAACACCTTTTTCTTCGACCAAGCTCCCTAAGGGTGGCAACAAAGGTGAGAGGAGGTGTACGGAGAGGCGGGGATGGAAAGGAGGCGGTGTGGGGGAGTAAGGAGAGAGTAGAGAGGAAGTGCTGCCTTTTTGAAAATTTCCTGGAATGTGGGGGTGAGGGGTGACCATGATTCGAACGACCGGGTCTACTCTTAGGCGGTGCCTGTAATCCAGGGTAATCATAACCATGAAGCTGTGGCGTTCGTTCATCGCACCCCACCCCTCTGATAGCTGCCTCCGCTAGAGGTGACCTTTCCTTGTTATTTTATTTAATATCTATGACTGTTAGTTTTCATTTCTTTGAAAACCCCTACTGTTTTTATATTACGATGGTATTTTTTCCATTGTCCCCAAACGTCCTTGGGCCAATGCAGAAATTATTCTTATTATTGAAGTTTACATAATAATTATATAATATGCGTCAAATATTTACATTTGTTTCGTTTTAAAGATCTGTCCCTAGTCATGGTACCTATTTATAGCAGATAGAGTAGAAATCATAGGACAAAACAGTCTACGGTATTTATCTATTTTGCTTTATGTCCTGAGTTATATGAGGATGTTAAGTAGTATATTGAAATATTGGTTCTAGATTTTGGCACAAGGCCAGCAATTTGGGGGAGGGGCTACGTTGAGTACATCGGCCACAGTGCTCAAATTGTACTTATCTTATCGACCCCAAAGGGATGAAAGGCATAGTCGACATCAGCGGAATTTGAACACGTGAAGACGGATGAAATGCTGTTAAGCATTTTGCCCGGGATGCTAACGACTCTGCCGGTTCACCATCTTGATATATTGTTATATTAGAATTAACAAACAGATAGACAGGCAGATAGATAGATAGATAGATAGATAGATAGATAGATAAGAAGAGAGGGAGAGAGGTGTTTTTAGATACTGAGAAGGTGTGTTAGTTTTTTATTAACGTTAATAAAAGGAAAAATAATAAGGGAGTAAGAGGGGGATGTGGAGTAAAAATTGTTATAAGAAATCCTTTCCTATCATAAAGTTTAAGGCGGTTTTTTAAGTTCAAAATAATATTTGATTACAGACATCCCACCCATGAGCTTCCCGACCTTTCGTATATTAGGGACTGCATTGTTCAACGCATTTTTTTTTCTTATTCATTTCAGACTGTAGAGTATGATTCCAATGATGTCTGATTGCTATTCGTAGCAACTCGAGTGACAAATTGTAGACTCGTTAGAGCGAAGGACAAAATATGCTGCGGCATTTATCTTGGTTTTCATGGTCGTAAGTTAAAATACCAACTCGCCCTTTATCTTTTGGGGATAAGGTCCAGGGTGATAGATTAAAAGAACTTCTAGAACGTTTTATTTCGAAATCAGAACCACATTAGACAACTGTGTTCTCAAGGCCAGCATCAACCTTTATCCTTTTCGGTAAAGTCCAAGGTGATAAATTGACAGTATTGCAAAAGCGATTCCTCGATGTATTTACTCCAGCTCTTTGTGTTCTGAATTTTTAAGTGGTTGACGTAATCCGTCTCTCGGTTTCATACCGGCGTGTGTCCAGGTGGTTACTCACAATCGCAAGATTGTGGGTTCGATTTCCGGACCTGGTGGTACATTTTGTTCTTGAGCAGCAAAGTACTTCATTTTACGTTACTCCAATTCACTCATTTGTAAAGAGTACAACCCTGAAACGGACTGGTGGTAAGGGGTGGGGTGGATTATTGTGATCTATGGAAACCCGGTAACTGGCCCCATGAGCCCTCGAACTTAAGACAGAAATCTCCAGGGTTCAATGATGATGATGATGATGATGATAATGATGGGTTCTCCCCACCACAGGAATCCTGGGTGTCCTTAGTGGAGTCAGTTTGTTGCAAGCATTTGGGGTTTGGTTTCAGTTTAAGGGTAACTATCTCCCTTCCTCCCACCAGTCATGCCCACCCCCCGAAAAAAAATAAAACACACCCATGGGAACCTCCCTTCCCTCCTTGACAGAACAGTAAACATTGAAGCTCCCTCATTGGCTCATGACATTGTTGTCACTGTTTTTGTTGTTGTTGGTAGTGGTGGTGCTGGTGCTGGTGTTGTAGTGGTGTTGGTACTGATGTAGTTGCTGTTAGTAATATCGGTGTTTATGTTGCTGATGTAGTTGCTTGCTAGTATCGCTTAGCCCAAGGTCAAACCCCAACTGAGCAGACCATGATCAAAGTAGTCCAGTCATGAGATTGCCGTATTTTTCGTATTATTTAGGTCAAAATATTTCAATGTGACCTTCCTTATTTGAGTTGGAAGGACATAATTTGGATGGAAACTTATCGACTACTACTAACATATCAAGCTACCATCCTTTTGGCGTTTATACTATTTAGTCTATATCCCTGAAGATCTGCTACGGAAGGCGTTCCAGTCGTGGCCATCCCAACTATTTGCATATCTCTAAGGTTATATTGTCGAACGTGTCCTTCAGCTTTTCACAGATTGACGTTTCAGTTTTGGAGGAGAACTGGTATTTACACCTAGTATGGTTGAAGACGATTAAGGGCTGCCCTTGTTGTTTTTCTTATCAAATATGGTGGGGGCAACAGACAAGCAGATGCAACTGGAAGAAATAATGGTGATAATATAATAGTGACGATGGTGGTGGTGGTGGTGGTAGTGGTGGTGGTAGCAGTGGATCTAGTGGTGAAGAAACTGGTATTGATACAAAGATGGCGTTAGATCGTAATGGCGGTGATATCGTTAGTGTTGGTGGTGCTGGTGGCAGAAACGGTGGTACATAGAGGCTTTTGTAGGGTGTTAGTGGTGGTGACCATCGTAGTGGTAATGCTAAAGCTGGTCGTGGTTAGATGGATTAACACGGTGATGGTAATGGTGAGATTGGTACTGGAGTTGGCGGTGGTAGTGATAGAAATGGTAGAGATGAAATTATATGAAAATCATATGAATCGCCCAGATCCACTGTGTGTTGGTGCCGGTGGTAGCGGTAACGGTGGCAGTGGTAGAGGCGCTAATAATGGTTGTGATTGGCTTTTCTTGTTGCAGTGTTGGTGGTAGTAGTGTGAGTGGTGATAATAGTAGTGTGGTGGTGATAGTGGTAGTGGTGGTTATGCTGGTGGCGATGGTGGTGGTGACTGCGGCAGTGGTGGTTGTATTGGTGGAGGCAATAGAGAAAGCAATAGTAGTAACGATGGTACTAATAGTTGTAGTAGTGGTGGTGATGGTAGTGGTGTTGGTGGTAGTAGTGTTGGTGGTGGTGGTGGTGGTGGTGGTGGTGGTGGTGATAACGTTGGTGCTTTTGGTTATGGTAACGATGGTAGCAGTGGTATGGGTTGTTGCTGGTGGTGTTGTAGGTGTTTGCAATAATGGTGGTAGTGGTGCTGGGATTTGTGGTGGTAGTGGTGGTGGGGATGGCGCCGGCTGTATTGATGGCGGGGGATGGTATGGTGATGTATCAGACGACGGGGGTTTTCATGTAGTTGTTCTTAATGATGGTGTCGGCGGCGTCGCTGTCGTTATCATTTAACCCTCGGTCGACCTTCAAACAGATTTATAATAAATAGTATTCCAACCATAGCCATCAAGTCTTTTTTGTACATCCAGTACTCCATTCTCCTGTGTATTCTTATTGTAAAACAGTAAAGTGTGATTTGAGGGCGATTAGGCTGCTATGTCTAGCAGGTCTAAAACCCACATAGAAGTGCCCTTCAGTATCATTACTGTTGTTGTTGTTGTGGTGGTGGTTGTGGTGGTGAAGATAGTGGTGGTTGGTAAAAGTGCTGAGAGGTAATACTAGATGTTAACAATAATGGAGAGTGATGATGATGGTGATGACGACGACGACGACGACGTTGATGATGATGATGATGATGATGATGATGATGATGAGTAGGAGGAGGAGGACGACGACGATGACAACGACGGGTACGATGACGATGACAACGATGATGACGAGGGAGATAATGATGATGATGATGGTGATGATGATGACGACGACGATGACAGCATCGATGATGATGATGATCAGGGTTATTGGCAGTAATAATGGTAATAATAAAAATAGTAGTCGTGGAAGTGGGGGTCGGGGGTCGGGTGGAGGGTGGTGTTAGTAGGGGAGAGGGTGGTGTAAGTCATGATAATATACAGAAATAAAATAAGTAGTGATCGTAGTGGTGGAGGTGGAGGTAGAAGTGGGGGGGGAAGAGGAATTAGCACGAGGTTGGGTGAAAACGGTTGGATTGGAGGGTATACAGCTATTTTGAAATGATGACAGTATTGGTGTCGGTGGTGGTGGTGGTGGTGGCGGTGGTGGCGGTGGCGGTGGTGTTGGTAATGGTGGTAGTAGTGGTTGTGATTGATTGTGGTTGTGGTGGTTGTGATGGTAGTCGTCATGGACGTGGAAGTAGAGGTGAGAGAATGATGGCGGTGGTGTTGGTGTTGGTGATGTTTTTGGCGGGGGGTAGTGGACCAGGTGAGGGTAGTAGTGAAACATGGATGAGAATGCTGGCAGTGAGTATAGGGGGAAGAGTTGATGGTGAGACAATGATGATGGTGTTGGCGGTGGTAGTTTTGGTTGTGGTGGTGGTGGTGGTGGTGGTGGTGGTGTTAATGGCAAAGGTGAGAGTGTTTTATGTGAAAAAAAAAAGGAAAAAAAAGCAGGGTATTAATAAACATCTTAAAACATTAAAGCCAACACACGTTATTAGTAACCTCCCTAAATCTACAATAGAATATACGCTCCCATCTAACCTCAACGTGGGATCGAAATCGGAACAGACATTTAATTGCGAAACGAACTTCTTGACCACACAGCTATGCTGGCAACTGCGAACTACAGAATCACATACGACTGAGGAAGAAATCACAGCATTTCGCAAAACAGAAGCGTAGGATTAAACTCTAACAAGAACTGATTTGATAAAAATATTCCAACGCGTTGTTATCAAGCAAATTCAAACAGAAAGCTTAACGATAACACGAATCCATAAATGTATCCCTTTACAGGGGACAAACGTTGTATATGACGCCGGTTTATAACTCAAACAGTTTGTTTTATATCTATTGTAGAAGAAACGAATTAGTCACTACATGCCGACTAAAAATTAACTAATTCTTTGATATTGTCATTACTTATAATCTTCTGAGTCTAGATTGCACCCGGAGAGGGGAAATATCGAGTATACTGAATACTAACTATCGATATCGGTAACAAGTGAAGATTTCCTTCATAAAACAAATGAACACAGCAGACGTTACGCCTATTGTTCTCTTTTAATATCGTATATATATATATATATATATATATATATATATATATATATATATATATATATATATATATATAATTATTAAAGCCGAAAAACTTCCCAAATTGTTACTTAGAGCTTCATGTGACCATTTGTCAAACAGTTACGATTATCCCAAATGTCTAACGAACGAATATATGTGTGTGAGTGAGTGTCTGTATGGAAATATGCATGTATGCATGTATGTATGAATATATGTATGTATAATAACAGTTTGACTCAGATTCTGTAACCTCTCCTAAATGTGTTGAATGCTACTTTCTTTCGTTTGTTCGCTCAATCTCTTCCTCCTTCTAACACAAGCACTCACGCACACGCACAAACCCACGGACACACACAAACCCATGTACACACAGATACACTCACGTAAACTCATCTACCACGAACACACATCGATTAAACGAAAATGTGAATACACACCTTAGTACATATACTCATACACCTACTTGTACACACGCATTTATAATTTAAAAGACACACACATGCACACACACACACAGACACACACACACACACACACACACACACAAACACACACACACATGCATACACACATGTATTAGATATATTTTCATCCATTTGATATTCTGAAGTAAAAATTCGATGTCAGACAATAAGAGCGAAGTTGCAAAACTTTATTAAAGAAGGATAAAGAATAGTTTGATACATTAAGTAGCATTAAAAAATACTATATCGTACAAGTGAAATATATGTGTGTATAGGAACTTAGAAACATATATTTTGAAAAAAAAAAATTACAGTACATACATATATGTACAGACACATACACAAACAGACACGCATATACACATGTTAGTGTGTGTGTGTGTGTTTGTGTGTCGTGATGATACAACTGCATAAAATGAATTAGTAATAGATGGTGTGTGTGCGTGTGTGTGTGTGTGTGTGTGTGTATGTGTGTATGAAAGTGTGGAAGTGAGAAATAATCGAAGACGAAGTGAGGAGGGAAGTGGAGTAGAGTGAAAGAAAGAAGGGAGACATAGAAAGAAATGAGGAATGAGGAAGGAATTAGAAATAGAAAGAAAATAGATAGATTGACAACTAGAGAGAAACATAGATTAATGGAAAGACATACATACATACATATTTCTAAGTATATATATATATATGTGTGTGTGTGTGTGTGTGTGTGTGTGTGTGTGTATAGAAAGGTGTGAAAGAGATAGGTAGATAGATGAATAGATACATATACAGACAAACGGACGGACAGACAGACAGATAAATAGATAGATAGATAAATAGATAGATAGATAGATAGATAGATAGATAGATAGATAGATAGATAGATAGATAAACAGATAGACACAGAGAAATGCAAGAAAGAGATAATGTGATGGTGAAAGAGATAGAAAAAGACGAACAGATAAGGAGACAAGACAGGGTTGAGCGAGAGGAAACCCGTATCAAAATATATATATGCACTTATGTGTATATAATTACATATACATATATGAGTGTGTGTATGAATGATTGTCTGTGTATATGTATGTATGTATGTATGTTTGTTTGTATGTATGTATGTAAAGTATAAATGGGTGAGTTGTATATGTATATCTGCGCGTGTATTCCAATCAGAAAATCACGTAGAAAGATGGATAAGAGATAAAAACTTCAGTTTTGTATTTTATACACATATGAGCCAAAAGCTTACGATATCACATTCATACATATTTAAATACACGCACTCTCTCTTTCTCTTTCTCTCTCTCTCTCTCTCTCTCTTTCTCTTTCTCTCTCTCTCTCTCTCTCTCTCTCTCACACACACACACACACACACACGCGAACACAGACATACACGCATAGCAGAATCCAATAACATACATATAAGCATAGAAATGTATATATCCGAAATCAATAAGCATAAATTCGTGTGCGTGTGTATATATGTGTATGTGTGTGTGTGTGTCATCTATCTATCTATCTATCTATCTATCTATCTATCTATCTATTTATCTATCTGCCTGTCTGCCTGTCTGCCTGTCTGTCTGTCTATCCGTGTGTCTCTGTAGTTGTGTGTACACACACGCGTACACATATATAAATGCATATATACATTTTTCTCATACATACTTACACCTGTGTACATATATATAGTAATATATAAAAGTTGTATTCTGATCAGGAGATGGTTGGTAGAAGACAAAAAGAAAGAAGGATTGAAAGCAAGAATGAAAGGAAAGAGAGGAAGGAAGGAAGAGGAA
>NC_142932.1:105775389-105780389 GCF_046866305.1 Octopus bimaculoides | reverse complement strand
CATGCTGTTCATCCCTTTTTACTAAAGGCATAATGCCTGACATTTTGTGAGAGCAGACTAGTCGATTACATCGATACCAGTCCTCGATTGGTACTTATTTCATGAATCGATTTTGTCGGGATTTGAACTCAGATCGTGAAGGCGGGCGAAATACCGCTAAGCATTCTGCCAGTTTACTGCCTTATATCACTAACTCAATATATTTTGCATTAAAACCCCGTAAATGTACCATAGAACTCAATGAAGTGTGATGCTTATATAAGTGACCTAGAGACAACGGACTGTCGTTTCCCCCTCCCCTGAGACCCATGTATATATATATATTCACATACTCTCACAAACCCTTTTCTCTTAACCTCTTGTATCCCCGTTCCTATTCATCAAACCCAATTATCGTTTCACATAGTTACACCTACCAGAGAAAACCAACTTGCCAAAAACTATATAAAGCCAAGAGTAACTCAAGTTTAACACAGTCTGATGAAGACTGTAAGGCCGAAACTTCGAAGCTAGAGTCACCGATCTTCTAGAAGACTAATGACATCTACAAATATGTAGAGCAAATTGTTTTTATGGATTACACATAAAAATAAGCGTTAATATTCCAGCATAGCTATGTCTAAGAAGTTAGGTTCATAACCACAATGTTCCGGGTTCAGTCCTACAGCATGACACCTTGAGCAAGTGAGTTCTACTATAGCCTCAGGCCAACCAAAACCTTGTGAGCAGATTTGGTAGACAAAAAATGAAAGAACGTAAGAACGGACGAAAAGCCGCTAAGCATTTTGGCCCGGGGTGCCAAGGATTGTGCGTGCCATTATACCGCCCATCCTTTTTTACTAAAGGCATAAAGCCTGACATTTTGCGAGAGCGAGTTAGTCGATTACATCAATACCAGAGTTTATCACGACTTCCTCCAAGTTAACTGAACTTAAATTGCTCAATAATATATTAATCAAAAACGTTGACAGCTTCAAATATCTTGGAACACATATAGTAGACTCCTAAAAGCTCTTGCTTGGGATGCATGTAACAAACGTGATAAGATCTGGCACTCAAACCTTCCACCCATGTTAAAAGTTAAAATATTTAGAACATTGATTGAGCCGGTCTTTTTCTATGGATCAGAGACCTGGACCTTATCGGCTGTCTTAGAAGAACAACTAGATGGAACATATACCAACCTGCTCAGGAAGATACAGAACATCAGTTGGAGATCACACCCAACACTTAGTGACATCTATGGAAGTCTGATACCAATATCCCTCAAGCTAAAGCACGAACGGCTACAATTTGCTGGTCACTGTCATCTGGCAGAGAAAGAAGTTATCTCATCCCTGCTCCTATAGCATCGCTCTGGAAGTGTTTTCTCCAGGAAACTGACATTTCCAGATACTATATGTCGGCACTCTGGGTTGGATATTAAACATTTGAACACAGCAATGCAGGACCGTGTAGTGCGGAAAGGGATTGTCAATAGAGTTCTGACCAATCATATGTTAGTCGAAAGATGATGATGGTATGTGTGTGTGTGTGTGTGTGTGTGTGTGTGTGTGTGTGTGTGTGTGTGTGTGTGTGTGTGTGTGTGTGTGTGTGTGTAACTTTGTGTCTGTGTTTGTTTCCCACCACTGCTTGACAACTCGTGTTAGATTATTTACGCCCCCGTAACTTTGAGAGAGAGTGAGAGAGAGAGAGAGAGAGAGAGAGAGAGAGAGAGAGAGAGAGAGAGAGAGAGAGAGATGGCCGTGTGGCTAGGAGGCTTGCTTCTGAATCATGTGGTCTTGGGTTCAGTCCCGCAGCATCGCATTTTGAACAAGTGATTTCTACTACAAACCCAAGGGAGCAAAAACCTGTGAGTGGATTTGGTAGACGGAAACTTTGTGGCGAGCTGGCAGAAACGTTAGCACGGCGGGCGAAATGCTTAGCGGTATTTCGTCTGCCGTTACATTCTGAATTCAAATTCCGCCAAGGTCGACTTTGCCTTTCATCCTTTCGGGGTCGATAAATTAAGTTACCAGTTACGCACTGGGATCGATGTAATCGACTTAACCCCTTTGTCTGTCCTTGTTTGTCCCCTCTAGGTTTAGCCCCTTGTGGGCAATAAAGAATTTTTTTTTTTTATTTTTGCAACTTGTATGTATTTATTTTATCATAATTGCAAAACAACTCCACAGATGAATCGACGTAAGCTTAAATAATAAACCGCGATAGATGAACTGCGATATGGGGAGAGAAATCCCTACCCATACATCCTGGAATCAATCTGTAAAGCTAAAAGTATGTACAAACCAATGCTCAGGTTATTCCTAGTAAACTTAATAGAACAGGTGCTCCTGCGCACACACAAACATGGATGCCCATAGGCAAATACACTCGTAGGCACGCACATACACATATATATATTATCTACAAGTATACTATACCCACACATTCATATACATAATATACATACCTACCCAAACAAATATATATATATATATATATATATATATATATATATATATATATATATATATATATATATATATATATATATATATATATATGTATATATATATGTATATATACGTATATATATATATATATAGGCTCATGTATGTATATGCAAATATATATATATACACACACACATATATATTGTCTACATGTATACACGCGCGTGTATATATATATATATATATATATATATGTACGTATATATGTATATACTCATTTACTATTTGTTTTATATATATATATATATACATATATATATAGATTGATAGATATAGATAGATATACGTATGTATATATAAACACACATAAATATATATATATGTATGTATATATATATATGTACATGCACACACATACATATGTATACACTCATGTACATAGATATATACATAAATTCATATTCATACATATAGGCATAGACACACATCATGCATACACATATGTATATATCTTTGTGCACGTGTGTATATGTGTGTGTATATATATATGTGTGTGTATATATATATGTGCGTGTGTGTGTTGCTTTGTCTGTGATCGTATGAATATATTCCTTACTCTTATATATATGGCTTATAGTGGAAGATGTATCGTTGTTCAATAACTTACCGTTACAAGTTGATATAGGAAAACTATTTTATGGTTTTTAGATTTTACAGTGCGACGCCATTTTTCGATATTCGTTAGCTGTTAAATATAGCTTCGATCGCAAGATGATTGCATAGTGTAAGCCTGCCCCGTCCTTTTCGACATATTATTTGATCGAAGGAAGATCGATATAATGTTAGTTCAACTAATGATAAGGCATATAATACACAGAGAGGCTCGTTAACAGATGAACCCTATGAAGTGATCCACAAAATGAGACATCTTTCCTTCGATTTATTCCACTGAAACATAACTCCACCTCCCATTCCCCAGTGTCAATCTAAGCCTCAAGACATCACTGCCAACGGACAATACGATGTCATCATAGGGATAATTTTGTATTCAGCACTGTCTAGTGCAAGCTTGGCTGTGTGGTTAAGATGCTCGTTTTGGTAGCCACGTGGTTTCAGGGTTCGATCACTATGCGTGTCACCTTGTGATTGAAATTGGTTGACGGAAGCTGAGTGGAAACCCCTCGTATGTGTGTGTGTGTGTATTTGTACATATGTGTTTGTCTTTGTGTTTTTGCCCGCCCTCCTCCACCGCTTGGGAACCGGTGTTAGTTTGTTTACAACACCGTGGCGCAGTATTTTGGCAAAAGAGACAGAATAAATACCAGACTTTAAAAACCAAGTATTAGGGTCGATTTGTTCGACAAACCCCCTTCAAGTTGGTGTCCCACAACAGCCGCGGTTTAATGACTGAAACAGGTAAAAGGCATTCGTTTTGATTTTCTTCTTCGTCTGCCATTACGTTCTGAGTTCAGATTCCGCCGAGGTCGACTTTGCCTTTCATCCTTTCCGGGTCGATTAAATATGTATGTATATATTTTATTATTTTTAACGATGTAGTGCTCGACTTAATCCCTTTGTCTGTCCCTGTTTGTCCCCTCTATGTTTAGCCCCCTGTGGGCAATAAAGAGATAAATATTTAATATCACGAACATTGTCGTTCTAAACATTTCTTTCCAAATAATTCTCACTTGCTACTGTAATCTAGATGTATTTACCTCGGCCGAAATCACACTTGGAATTATATCCTAGAGAGAATTACAGCAATCATTTTACGACAGCAGAGTGCACAGCAAACATCAGCGATCTGTATTCTTGACAAGAGATGCCAGTTCTTTTACACCTACAAGACTCGTTCTTATTATCCCCAAGTTGCTGGATAATTTTTCTTTCTTTTAAGAATATTGTAGAAAGGAAATTTTTCATAGATTGGAAGTTAAGTCCTAATCTCTTCAAAAAGTTATTGTTTCAAGAAAAAATTGAATTTGTATTACTTTTAATTTTTACGATTATAGATAACAACTCGGGCTGTAACTTTTGAGCCCGAGTCAGGTGCGTGTGAACGATGCTGAGAGAACGTCTGCTACGAATGATAGTTTTGACACAGGGCACCTCTAAGATGACCGCCAGATGCTGAACGAAAATAAATGAACTGCGACCAGGTTCAATAAAAGGACCCCAATTTCTTGGATGCAATTACATACTTGAAGTCGATGTTGGCAGAAATTAAATCAGATTGCAAATATATGTTTACGTTACTAAATTTATACTCGGGCTAAGCCCGAACAGTCCGAGTGCCGGAGTCGCTACTGATGTATAGCTCTTCGAAACGCCGGTGTTAAAACGGAGGTAGCTGATGAAGTAGAATGTTCTCTATGTGGCTTGTGTGTTTTCTCGTCTCTGTTTTGTTTGCAATGTCCTGTACCCAGATATGCACCTATACATACAGGTGGATGTCGGTATGCACATACCTGTACGTATATATGCTTATACTCATTTACTATATATATATATATGTGTGTGTATGTATATGTATACACACACATATATATGTATATATATATATAT
>NC_142932.1:105762889-105765389 GCF_046866305.1 Octopus bimaculoides | reverse complement strand
GAAGAAGCTCACCGTATAGATATATACATATATGTATATGCATGTATGTATGTATGTATATATGTACGTATGTATGTATGCATGTATGTATGTATGTATGTATGTATGTATGTATGTATACGTACATACATATATACGTGCATACATACATGCATATATACATATATATATATATATATATGCATATATACATATATATATGTGTGTGTGTGTGTGTGTATGTATGTATGTATGTATGTATGTATGTATGTATGTATATATATATATATATATATATATATATATATATATATATATTTATATGTGTGTGTGTGTGTGTGTGTGTATATGTATGCATCTTCGTGTTCGTGTTTGTTCCTCACTACCGCTTGGCAATCGATGCTGGTTTGTTTACGTCCACGTGAGCCAGCTGTTCGACAATAGAGAGTGACAGAGTTACAATAAAATGCAAAGTAAGTCGTATGATCGATTCGTTCGACTACAGTCCCTTCAGTGTGGTGCTCCAGCATGGCGGAATCAAATTACTTAAACAAAAAAATAAAATTAAATATGTATCTGCCAGTATGCGTTTGTGTTATGTATCTCCATACGTGTGTGTGTGTCTGTGCATTTGTGTATATGCATCTGAGTGTGTTTGAGTGTGTGTGTGTGTGTGTGTGTGTGTGTGTGTGTGTGTGTGTGTGTGTGTGTACTTGCGTGTGCCTGCTTAAACCTACACCCATATATATACATATGCACACACAAGAAGGGTGTATACGTAACGTTTCACCTTACACTTGGTTTGTAAACATATCAATTTTAAAATATTATCCACTAAACAAGAATACATATCGTAGAACATGAAAGCAAACGCAATATATGTCAGCGTGGCTAAATAGATGTTAGAAATAGCAGGTATATCTATACAAAATCCATCATACACGTTACCTTCTAAGTTAAGAAGGCACTCTCTCAAACGGGAAAAAGAAACAAACGAAAAAAAAATTAAAGAAAACGGTGATTAATTTTGGGAACAGCGCTAACTTGGATAAAATGTCAAAAAGTGCGTCAGTTGTAATTGGCGTGAATATAATATCATATCTGTATATTTATAAGCATGCATAAATAAATAGATCGATAGATACATACATAGATATATATGTGCGTGTGTGTGTGTGATATACAGGGTGTCCGCAAAGTTTGGGTACACGGAGTAAATAATATCATAACATAAACAATTAAATATAAGAAAAAATAATATCTTAAAGTATGTGTTAATCCCATGTGGGTACATGGAGTAAATAAAATCATAACATAAACGATTAAGTATAAGAGATAATAATTTCTTGAAGTATGTGTTAATCCCATGTACCCAGACTTTGTGGAGACCCTGTATATATGCATGCATACATGTGGGCGTATGTGTATTGTAAAAGTCAGTTACACCGGAACGTTTTGATTGACAGTATATACATATGTGCATATGTTCATATAAACATAGATACATAGATACATACATATATATATATATATATATATATATATATATATGTCTTTATATATATATATATATATATATACAAACATACATGCATACATATGTATGTATGTATACATACATACGTGTATGCTAAATATACTTATGCTTGCTTGTGTATAAAATGAAAATATAGCAATTAGCTATTAAATGATTCAATACTCCATCCGAATTCATAGTGGTAGTAAAACGCAGTTATATGTCTGTCTATCCTGTGTGTTTAACAATGTCTCTATTCTAAAATGCGCCTGTGTAAATATGCAGATATTGCAGCTAATGCATTTAACATGCATGTGTTGGCAACGGCCTCCCACTCCAACTGTCCCTCCGCCCCTTTCATTCCCTCTCTTTGAAATTCTGGTTAAATCTAGATGCCAACTATATATTCTTTGCACGTTTGACTCCTACGTTTGTTTATCTATCTATCTATCTATCTATCTATCTGTCTGCCTGTCTAATGCGTACATACATCATATATATATATATATATATATATATATATATATATATATATATATATATATATATATATATATATATATATAGATATATATATATATATATGTATATATATATATATATATTCATATATATATAGACCGATGGATAGATGGACAGACAGATAGATAGATAGATAGATAGGTAGGTAGGTAGGTAGGTAGGTAGGTAGATAGATACAAACATATATATATATACACATACATACATATATATATATATGTATATGTAGATATATACATATACATACATACATATACGAGTGTATATATATATATATATATATATATATATATATATATATATATATATATATATATATATATATGTGTGTGTGTATGATATGATTTGATTTGATTTGATATAGTTTCAGCTCATGAGCTGTGGCCATGCTGGGACACCGGCATTTGGTGTTACTACACTAATTTTTCTAATGCATATCTATCTATTTATCTATCTATCTATCTATCTATCTATCTATCTATC
>NC_142932.1:105745389-105752889 GCF_046866305.1 Octopus bimaculoides | reverse complement strand
TAAACATCAGCATATATATATATATATATATATATATATATATATATATATATATATATATATATATATATATATATATATATATATATATATATATATATATATATATATATATATATGTATATATATATATATATATATATATATATATATATATATATATATATATATATATATGTATATATGTATATATATATATGTATATATATATATATATATATATATATATATATATATATATATACATATACATATATATATATATAATTATTTTTTCTATCAGTAATTAAAAATAGAACAAGGTGAATTTGTTATTTTCAAGGCCAAGTTCAGTACTCTCATTGATCGGTAGTAGGAGTAAACACATTCGACCTCTGCTGACCCCATGAGTGTGAGGCCTCTTTTGTTCCCTTATCGCACAGGAATTCCCATTGCTGATCTCTTCACCATCTGCCGAATCTATTTACAGATCTGTGAAATTTAATCTATTCACAAAGCTGTTTCTCTTGCTCCTACTATTCCACTAAACCCTCACATATTTATGATTATCTCAAGTACAAGACAAAAGTTGAAACTAAACAACATTCACTAATACCTTTTAATAATACATGGAAATAATAATGATGATGGTAATAATGGCGATGGTGGTGATAATGATAATAATAATTCGTTCGTTTTATTGGCCACAAGGGCTAATATCAATTAAAAACATATAAGGACAAAGACAGGACGAAGGTTACAAAAGGTTTTGTCCGAAAAGGTAGGAAAGTTCGTCTAAACAGAGGAAGAAAACGGAGAAAGATATTATAAATAAATAGATAAATAAATAGATAAATAGATAAGTAGAACTCCCAAAGGGGGAGGCGCTTCGAAAAAGGAAAGGTTACACGTGGAAAAACCCATAAAACCACGGGAGCCTGGTCAGAAAAAATAAGAAAGGGGTATAGAGCCCTTTCTCCTTTTACATTACCTTTTTTTTTTCTTTTTTTTCTTCTTCAGGTGTATTCTCAGAATTGGTCCGTTTATACTGGCCATTCTTCCAGCAGTCACCCATCTTTCAACGAATTTGCTATGAGACAGCACTTCCCTCTCTACTCTCATCTTCCTTTTCAAGTGGAACTTGAAAAAGTTGATGAGGCCTTGGCCAAAGAGGAAAGTGTCTGTCTTTAGCCCTTTCAAACGGGTCCACCATATCACCTCTTTCGCTACAGCCACTAGGCATAGGAAAATTGCCTTGCCCTTCCTGGTTAAAGGAGGTCGGCGGGTCAATTCTCACGATGGATTCAGCTGATAGCCGGATCCGTCCTACACGCGACAGTAGCTGTTCGACATAGACCCACAGGTAATGAAAGGAAGCAGTTGGAATCTCCCTATACTCTGATTGAAGATAATCTAGTGATGGTGTCACAATAAAAACTCTGGTGATTACGCAACCTGATAATCGCTACCTCTTATGAGTGACTGAAAAAAAAACAAAATATGGTGAATAACAGTGGTAATGAAACTGAAGACCTTGATAGTGACAGTGTTACAACCGGCAGGCTCAGAAATACTGGTCCGGCTCCAGCCTGTCGTTATCCAGCAAGAGACCAGCACGCACGGCGTAGATGGAACAAACAAGTCAATGCTGTGGTCAAGGAGTGTTAACTGCCTGAGCAATCCCGTAGACGAAAATGGTGTTCTTCTTAGGGGATAACGATAACGTATCTATGATCAATGGAGAGAAAGTGGGTTGTTTCAATTCACGGAACAGAGAATATTTGATCAAGCTAGAGCAATAAGAAAAAAATCGTTGGTTCAGAGAAGTAGAGCTCAAAACTATCAAAAGACGGGTATTGGAAAACAGGAGCAGACGAAACGATGAAAATACAGTTCCTACTGATAAAAGTAATCTCATAGCAGTAAACAGAGGTGAAATCTCTAATAATCCACAGGAAAGATGAGAGACATATAGATGGTTTGGAAGAAGACAATAAAACTAATGGTGACATGACAGATGAACAAAAGGCAATCTACGACAGAATAAAGACAACGCTACAGGAGAACGATAGCGACACTATTTGCAAACTTGAAAAGGTTGATCGGTGGAAATTGAACCAAGAAACGAAAAATGTGAATGAAATTCTGAAATACACCAGAGCTAAAAACATCACAGAAACAAATAATTTGATCAAGGCAGCAAGTATTGTTGTAACAGAAAATGTGGGTGTTGATGTCAAGGAAAAGATATATATTGGGTGTGACAAAAGAAAAGATCCATGGTGGAAAAGAAGAGTACAGACTGGGTTAAATATGCTCTCGAAAGACATTTCTGTGTTAGACCGAAAAGAGGAAGGGGAGCTTAAAAGCGAACAAAAATACAGGGCACTGAACAGGAAGTATGATATTAAAAGAAAGGGCCTGAAAGTGGTAATGGAGGAACTGAAACAGCGCCTCGTTGCAAAGAAAGCAAAGATGGTAAGATACGACCAAATAATGAAGAGCAAGCATTAAGAACCAATTACATCAAGTACAAAATAGACAACACTGCAGAAAATGATAAGTGCAGAATTTATGGACAAAATGGTGAAACCGTTTGGTATATTAACAGTCAATGTACGCCACTAGCCCAGAAGAAAGAATATCAGAGACGTCATGACAATATCGCAAGGATTGTCCATTGGACACTTTGCAACAAGTATGGACTTGACAGAGCAAAAAGTGGTACGAACTTAAACTCGAAGGCATCATCGAAAATGATAATGCAAAGATCCTATGCGATTTTATGATTCAGTGCGACCATGAGATAGAGAATAGGAAACTGGATATAGTGTTAATTGAGAAAGAAAGCAAACGATGCTGGATCATAGATATAGCACGTCCAGCTGACAACAAGGTATGTGGTAAGGAAGAAAGAAAAGTCAATAGACATGACAGGTTAGCGTGGGAGGTTAAGCAGTTGTGGTCGATGAAAAAAGTAGCAGTAGTACCAATAATTGCTGGAGCCCTGGGAACAGTGAGTAAAAATCTTGAGAAGTACATGGAACGAATAGGGGCTGCAATAAGGGTGGAGCATTTACAAAAGCAGCACTGCTTGGAACCGCTCGAATACGCCGGATGGTGCTCGAAAAATAAGGTGTGTTACCTTACTTCACTGGTAGTGAACAACTGGCACCGTAGTACTTCTCCAGCGTTAGAAGCTATGCAAAGACAATAAATAATGATAATAATAATAACAACAACAACAACAACAACTGCTCAACTAGGTATCATGACGACACAGAAAAGGACCAACCATATCAATAGAACTCCTAAATGGAAGGTAGCAATATAAAAAGAGATCGAATCTCTGCGGGCGGATATATCAGTTCTCGATGAATTTGCTAGAGGAGGAAATTTTAAGACGAAACGAGTTAGAAAAATCAAGCAAAAATATAAAATCAAAGATTTTATAAACCTTTCTGCAACCAAGGAACAATTGAAACAACGAATATAACTGGAAGCCCAACGGCTTGGAAGGTATGACAAAAGAATGAAATTTTATTGACAAAACAAGATATTCAAGACAGATGCAAAGACATTTTATAAGGAAACTGGAAATGGAAGAGTTCTGGAAGATATGGACCACAAAAAAAAAAGATAATAATGCTAAAGCTGACTGGATAGAGCGTGAGAAACTGAGGCTGGTTGAAGTTGAAGAGCAGAAATGGGAGGCAATAGGAATAGAAGAGCTAAGTTGTGTTCTTAGGAAGCCTCACAAATGGAAAACCCCCCAGGACTGGACCGAATTCCTAACTTCTGGCTAAATTGTCTGACAGAAGTACACCAAAAATTTCGCTGCATCTCTGACTGATGTCATCCAAAACCCAGAGCAAATACCATATCTACCTGGCTGAGCGAAAGAACAACATACCTTCGAGCAAAAACTGAAGACACAAAATATCCAAAGAACTATCGATCAATAACATGTCTCAACACCACCTACAAGATCCTCACAGATCCTGTATTAACTGACAGAATATACGCCTTCTTTGAACTGAAACTTATACAGATATTTGTTTAAATTCATACACATATGATTGTTCTAGAAAGTTAAAGTATTTAGCGACTAATTCGGCGGATGAATTTGTTAGCGGGAAGTTTAGCTTAATGGAAAAGGACTAAGGCGGAGTCTTTGAGAGATATGGGTTCGAGTCCCATGGCTAGTTGTTGACAAATTTTCCGCCTTGTAAGGTTAATTTACCCAATATTTCTGCTGTTCTAACGGCAACTCTGCGATCGAAAAAATATCATCTTACTTGTATCGCACAATACACATTTCGGCGCTATTAATAAAAGAACAAATATTTGTTAGTTTACATTTATACGCACATGGTTTATATATATATATATATATATATATATATATATATATATATATAAAACTAACACACATATATATATGTAAAGGAAATATCAAAGTGTAGGAAGTTAGTAAGCTTCAAGCAGTCTGTAAAAGATATAGAAACAACTTTCAGGTACATTATTGGTTTATTGACGCAGAAGTTTGTGAATTTTTCTCGTATCGAAGTACGATAAGCTGAAAAAAAAGTTATCTTATAGTTCACGGTTACCAACTGGGGTTGCTGTGTATGCGAATAAGTATCCCAAAATTAGGGAATGGAGTAGATAAAATCCAGGTTACATATGTTAATTGCTTCACTGCTAGAGGAACCTCGGAAGTAGTAATTATCTAAACGAGGGGTAGACCGCAAGCTACACTTCAGGCCAACTTTTAAAGATATATATATATATATAGAGAGAGAGAGAGAGAGAGAGAGAGAAAGAGAGAGAGAGAGAGAGAGAGAGAGAGAGAGAGAGAAAGTGAGTGAGAGAGAGAGCTATATAAAATAGATACATAAATAGATAAATAGCATAGTCTTCATTGTTAAGGTAGTATAATTCAGTATTCTGTACCACACTTTCTCTAATTGCTTTAGATGCGTATGGAGTTACAAGGTAATAAATCCATACACTCTCTTGGCCCTCCCAAACGTAATGTTGAGGAACATGTAGAGTTTGACAGAAGAGTGAATGAGGGGCAACTGAAGTCGGCTGGTACACATTTTCAGGTGAGTAGACGGGAGTAGGGAAAAGTAGAAGTGCCGCACGGTGAGGGAAACGAAATGAGTCTTCTGTCAATTTCGGCTATGAGCATTTTAGTTGTTCAATCAACAGTACAACATACTCTTTCAGGTTATATGCAATATATATATATATATATATATATATATATATATATATATATATATATATATATATATAAATGACCGTGTATTCCTCATATATTAGTAGCATTCAGATTTCTCTGTCAAATGTAATGTTTATTTATTCATATTGAATTGAATTAGTCATGAATTACTTCGTAGCTTTGGGATTTTCATGATGTGATTGTTTATTTTTAAAATAATATTGTAAGGTGAGTGTGAGAGGCCTGATCTGGCCAATTTGAAGATAAAACAGGTAGATTTATTTTGGCTGGATATGGCCAGTTTAAATGCCAAAGGGTCAAGTTATTCCGTAGAGAGAATAAGCATTGCAAAATATGTGACAAAACTAAACCATTGAATGATTGGTACAAGATATTTTCACTCACAAGGACTCGGTCGACTTGGAGCTTTACCAGTGCCAACTTCCTGCAGTCACACCAAGTGAAATAAAAATAAAAATATAAAAAGAAAGAAATGAATAAATACAAAGATGCAGGTATGACTGTTTGTTTAAGAAGCTCGCTTTGCAACCATTTGGTTTCAGAGTCACAGGGCAGCACCAAAGACAGGTGGCTTTTACAATAATCCCAGGCCGACTGATGCCTTTTGAGTAAATTTAGCAGACGGAAACTGTGTGAAAGCTCACCGTATATGTGTGTATATCTGATTTTGTGCTTGCGATTTCCTCTATCCCACCGCTTGACAATAAGCTAACGTCTCTGAGTTAGCTGTTCAGCAAAAGAAATGACAAATATTTATAAAGCTTAGAAATAAAATAGGCCCTGGTGCATGGGTGGAGTGATCTGTTCAACCAGACTTTTCAAGGCGGTGCACAAGCATAGCCACAGTCCAATGACTATATAAAGTAATAGATAATAAATATCTACAAAAAATGCCGCGTAGGGAGATCGAACTTTGGAACTTGACGTCATGATATGAATGAACTTTTCTACTCTAGGCACAAGGCCCCGAAATTTTTGGGGAGGTCAGTCGATTATTCGATCGACCCAGTACACAACTGGTACTTAATTTATCGCTCTCGAAAGGATGAAAGGCAAAGTCGACCTTGGTGGAATTTGAACTCAGAACGTAAAGACAGGCGAAATACCGCTTAGCATTTCGCCCGGCGTGCTAACGCTTCTGCCAGCTCACCGCCTTGTGTTATGAATGAACATTGACGTTTATACTTAGTATATTATTTTCTACTGTAGGCACAAGGCCTGAAATTTTTTTTTTGGGGGGGCAACAGGCCAGTCGATTAGATCGACCCCAGTACGCAACTGGTGCTTAATTTATCGACCCCAAAAGGATGAAAGGCAAAGTCGACCTCGGCGGAATTTGAACTCAGAACGTAACGGCAGGCGAAATACCGATAAGTATTTCGCCCGACGTGCTAACGTTTCTGCCAGCTCACCGCCGTTCATACTCAGTATATTGATTGAATAAAGTTTCACTGCAGATACATGGTAAAATACGCGAAAACTGTTTTAAACTTATATATGAATAAACACATATTTTGATAACCTTTACCATATTTCTTCCCTTTGGGAAATTCCTTCGGTATCTTCTTTTTACTAATTATCAGTATATTGACCAAATTTCTCATAAATATGTAACAATAAATAATACATTTCGTTTTACAGAGATGATTGTCAGGTAAAAATGCTTGCTTTGCAGCCGTGTAATTTCGGGTTCAGTCCTACAGCGCGTCTTCTCGGGCCGACCATTGCCTTGTGAGTGAATTTGAGAGACAGAAACTGCGTAGGTGCTGGAAAACCGTGTATAAGTGTGCGTATATATGTGTATGTGTTTGTGTCGTTGTATCTGTGATTGTCACCCGCGACAATCGCTTAACAAGATAACTGACGTTGTGTTGTTTACTATTTCCCATCAACCAATCCGATAGAATAAGTTCCAGACTTAAAAACATAAAGTAAATACTGGGGTCGATTTGTTCTAATAATAAACAAACATCTTCAAGCCGGTTTCCCATCGTGGCCGCAATCCACCGACTGAAATAAGAAGCCTGAAATAAGTTAAAGATAAAATAGAAAAGATCGTAAAATTCATTTTTTTTTGTTATGTTTGCTACCCGTTACCAAGTTAACAGAGGAACAAGAAGCGAAGCAACTTTTGAATCTATTCTTATATGCGCAAATTACTGTTTTCGTTTTGACTTCGTTGCATTAATACAAACGGCGTCATAGTTTTCATTTTATGACGACGTGCAACTCACGATGCATTTTCTATTGTTAGTGTTTCCTAGTTACAA
>NC_142932.1:105722889-105740389 GCF_046866305.1 Octopus bimaculoides | reverse complement strand
ATTGGTCGTTTGGAAGTTGCACAAGTTTGATCCCGGACGGCAGAGCTGTTGTAGAGCTTGGCGACACTCGCGGTGCCAATCGTCCAGTTTCGGTCTCTTCTTGATCCATGTTTGCAGTTCGGTGAGTGAGACGAGCTGCGGGAAGGCGTGCCTCACAAACGGCGCCCACACCTGTTCACCGTCGTCAATGAAGTTCCAGAGATGCCGCAGTCTCAGCGCATGTCTGGGCATCATTAACCACGGCATCCCCAGTCCTCCACGTAACGGTTGTTGACAGCAAATGGATCGCCTCACCATCGGAACGCCACCCTTCCACAGAAAGCGGAAAAGTATGCGTTCTAGTTTCGTGATGGTGGCATCGGGACAAGGCACGACGGTCAGGCGGTAATCGATGACTGATGCGATATACACATTAGCCACCTCCGCCCGGCCTTTTAGAGATAACTTTCTCTCAGCCCATGTTTGGCTGAGTTTGATCACTCTACTGGTGATCTCGTCCCAGTTCTTATCCATTTGGAGGTCCGGACTGAACCAGACCCCGAGCAGTTTAACCGGTCCGTCCGTCCAGCGTCCCACTACGGAGTCACTGTTGGACGGTATGGGCTTGCTTCTCCAGGTGCCGAGTAACAAACCCACTGACTTTTCCGGGTTAATTTTTGCTCCTGTCACCGTTTCGTATTGTTTAAGTGTCTCGCCTAGCATCTCGACGTGCTTTTCGCTCGACACTATGACGGTGACATCGTCCGCATATGCAGACACGCTCGTCCCGCAACCCAGCTCTCGTGGGATACCCCTCAGTGTCGCCAGCTTCCGCAGTAGTGGTTCGATCGTCAATACATACAGAAGCGCCGACAGGGGACATCCCTGACGGACCGAACGCGTGATGTCGAACGGTTTTGACAGGTGACCGTTTACCCGTATTACCGATCGGATGCCGCTATACAAGGCAGCGATCCAACCGCGGAAGACGGGACCAAAGCCAGCTGCCCTGAGGACGGCCGCTAGGTATCGATGGTCGACCCTATCGAAGGCTTTAGATTGATCTAAATTGATCAGCGCCCCACCCATGCCAGGATCCTTAACTACCCTGTCCATGATGTAGCGCATGAGGTGGAGGTTGTCATGGATACTTCTGCCCGGCACGGCGCATGTTTGCGCCCTGTCGACCAGTTTATCGATGACAAGCGCCAACCTCTCGGCTATTACTTTGGCCAAAATTTTCAAATCTGCGTTGAGCAGAGTGATGGGCCTGAAATTATCTATAAAATTACCCTTGTTTGGGTCTTTCTTCAGCAATGTCACTGCACCTCGGCTCACGAAACCGGGATTTCTCCCGTTTTGTTGCCAGTTGCAGTAGACTGATGCCAAGAGGTCGCTAAACAAGTCTGGCATTTGACAATACAGCTCGTAAGGTAGACCATCCAATCCAGGTGACTTATCCCTCGCGCAGCCCGCCATAGCATCCCTTACTTCAGCAGCTGTGATGGGACCCTCACAACACTCTGCCTCTCCCGCCGAGAGCCGCGGCAGGCCGGTCAGGTAGGCAGTGAAGTCCATCCTGTGTTCCGACTCACCGCTCGCACCGAACAGTCGAGCAAAGTGCTGTTGAAAGGCCCCACACATCCTTTCGGGTTCGAGCAGACTACATCCCTGTTCATCGATTAGAGACCGAATGGTGGCTCTGTTACCGCGTTGCGCCTCCGCCACCCGGGCTTCTCGCGCAGCTTCGATCCCTTCGTTCCTTAAGGCACGCATTTTTGCTCTGACGACGCAACCTTCGTGTTTGGCGTTGAGGTGTTGATCGAGGGCCATCCTCGCAGCCAAAACGTTGGTTGCGCTGCCAGTTGTAAGTGCCTCTTCTAGTTTCTTAACTAAGTCTCCCTCTACTCTATTTCGATCTATCGCTAGTTCTTTACTAAACCTAATAGATTCCGATTTGATTGCCATTTTCAGGGCAAACCACCAGCGGTTGTTAACGATGGCTCCTGTTAACGCCCTCTTAATTAATTCGCTAATCCGGTTCCTGTAAACCTGCCGCGCTAAGAGCGAAGCGTTCAGTTTCCAGTAACCGGGACCCTGCCTATGTGTCTTATCTAAGTCGAGCGTACACGTCACAAACTTGTGATCTGTGTAGCTGACTATTTTAAATTGTGGACATCCTACACAATCTCTATCCGCTGTCCTACATAGAACTCTATCTAGATACGATCTCGACGATCCGACGCGGTTTGTCCAAGTCCACGTTGGCACGTTCGGATGGTCGAGTCGGAACCTGTCAGACAAATGGAAACGTCTGAGCAGGTCTTTGAGGCACTTACATCCCCTTCTACTCCTATCCACTCCCACATAGTCTATATGCGTGTCCAAGGTAGCGTTCCAGTCCCCTACTAACAGTAAAGGTCGTGACGTTCCCAGGAAAACCTCTAGACATCTAAGGAAATCCGCCCGACCCGTTAAGGACGGTGCATACACTGCCACCAGACGGAAAGCACACCCGTTTGTGCCATCGACGTCCAAGACAACCAGCCTACCCTCCGGGTCTAGGAATATTGGCCTTACTTTTAGGTTCAGACTCTTCCGAAAAAGCACCGCGGTACCACCACCACCCATGTTTGGCAGACAGGGAGAAAAATAAATGTCGAAATGTCCACCAAACATGGACTTGAGGGCCCGCGGGTTACCGAGTCTGGTTTCACTGATAGCCATGATTTCTATGTTCTGTGACTTGATGTCATTTAGAAGGTAACCTTGCTTCCAAGCTGACGCCAAGCCACGTACATTTACACAACCTAATTTAAGCATAGTTGAAGTCGAAATTTGTGTTTCATACAGGACAGTAAAAGAGACAAAAGAGAAGGTTACTTACTCGTTTCGAAAGTTTTAGCTTCCTCTTCTTTTGAAGTATCTTGGATGAGGTTTTTGAAGAGTTTCTTTGATAAATATTTTTGGAACCCCCCCAACCGCATTTGGAAAGAGGGTTTTGAGTGTGTGGTGCTGCGTTTGTGTGATGTGAACTATTTTGATGTGTTTCGGTGGTGTAGTGCGTGGATGATTGTTAAGCTTATAATTATCTTCAGAAATGTTTGTTTGCGATATGATGTAGTCCATTAATTTTGTGTTTGTTGTGTCTATCGCTGATAGCATTGTGTGTGTTTTTGTGATGTTGGTGCTGGTTTGTTTGTGCAAGGGGCTTTCAGCGGTTACATATTTCCCTGCTTTGCATGCATTTAATTTTGGGGTTGTTTTTTATCTTTTTCTTTTACTTCCTGTGGCTATTTGCCATTCTGTAGAACTTTCATCGTTAGACGAAATGTCTGACGAATCAGAAGGGGGTAAAGGCAAAGCATTTGGTTCTATTTGTGTGTTTGTCGATGGTGTTGTGGTGTGTGGTGTGTGTGGTGTGTGTGTTGTTGGGGAATTGGGAGTAGTATTGGTCTTTTCTTCGTTCTCAGTGGTTGTCTTCTTGGTTGTTGTTCTTGGTGTTGGTGTTGGTCTGTCTTTAGTGGTTGTTGGTGGTGTTGTTTCTGTTTTTGACTCAGGTGGTGGTGTTGTTTGGTTGGGTTGGTTTGTTCGTTGTTGCCGTTCTTTCGTTTTCGCATATAGCTGCTTGATCAGTTGTGCATACGGTGGTGTGGGTAATAATGCTGGTGTTTTGGGTTTTGGGTTTTCCCGTGGCTGTTGTTGTTGTTGTTGCTGCTGTTTCGCGGCAGAATTGCAGTCCTTTTGGAAGTGAGCTTCACTGCCACATATGTAACAGCGTGGTCGTCTGCCTTCCACCACTACATACAGCCTTTGCGTTGATGGTAACTTTATGTAGGTGGGTATTTTATTTAGTGACTCCTGGGTAATATGGAGAAGGATCTCCATTTTTTTACCCACCCACTGTTGCTTTTCAGAAACATTAATTTGCAATATGTCAACTTCCTCCATATCGACACATACGGCTGATGTTATCCATAGTGTGTCTATCGTGGGAGGAATATTTTTTATGATAACCCTTGTTACCCTCTGACCAAGGTAACTCGGTATCATTGTTAACTCTTCTGTCTTAAGAGTTAGCGTTGAGAATCGTTTCGCTAACTCTTCACTTTGAAAAATAACTTGCACATGGGCAAATTTATGCCACCAAGTTACATAATCCTTA
The DNA here is from genome assembly GCF_046866305.1 of Octopus bimaculoides. NCBI lineage: Eukaryota > Metazoa > Mollusca > Cephalopoda > Octopoda > Octopodidae > Octopus > Octopus bimaculoides. The sequence goes on along the minus strand of NC_142932.1, from coordinate 105,736,245 downwards.
TATTGCCATACAGATCTCAAGCATTTCTCGATCTTTTCCGTGCTTGCTTTTTCTGGTTTTTTTGTTTTCGAGTTTAAAATTTTATAAATAATTGTCTTTTTGTTTGTGTCTTCTAAAATGTCTTGTGGTATGTTGATCCGCACCTCGTCATTTTCTTTCGTAAGTAAAGCCTTTGTATCTTTTATCTGCTGTGCAGTAAAAGATACTACCGTCGTTTTTCCCCTTATCGCCTCGGCGAAGTTTGTTTTGATCTTGTTATTGTTGTTGTTGGTGGTGGTGCTGGTGTTGATGGCAGAGGTGACTGTTGCTGTATTAGCGTTGTTGTTGGCGGTTGTGATGCTGGTAGGTGTTGTTGTTGTGGCAGATGGGTGACCTTCTTCTTGTGTACTCCTCTGACCTTCATATGAGTTACGAAGTGGCGGGAAATGTTTTTCATAATTTTCTTCGGCGTTCAGGCGTATTTGAGCAAATTGTTTGGCCATCATGCTCTTCTCTTTCTCTCCTTCCGTTGTCTGTGGTGAAAGGAACAAAAGAGGAGTGGAGTTGTTGTTGTTCTTTTTGTTATTGTTGTTCTTGGTGGTAGTGGTGGCTGCGATGTCGGTGGCAGTAGTGGTTTTGATTTTGTTGTCGTTGGTGGCGGTCGTAATGGTGGTAGTGGAGGTGGTGAAGGCAGTAGTAGTAAACGCAGCATTCCTGGTCTCTACATCTTGTGTTCGTTCATGCGGAACGACTTGTTGGTCAGTCTCCTTGCCTGCTATTAGAGGCAAATCGACCACGTGTGAAGGCCTAGCCATATTTCTTTTACGAAATATGGCAAATAAGCCGGAGAAAAATCAAAAACTTTTGGAAATAAACTCCAGAAGGAGCCACTTCCTATTACAAAAACCCAATAGGGTCGAAGTGTATAGACTTATACACCTCTTCCACAAAAAATATTTTAAAACTTCAAAATTTTTGACATATAAAAGGCCAACTTACTTGCGAGCCGAAGCGACTAGCATCCGTCCAGATCAGATAGATAGATAGATAGATAGATAGATAGATAGATAGATAGATAGATAGATAGATAGATAGATAGATATGTAGATAGATAGATAGACAGACAAACAGATAGTCAAACAGACAGACAGATAGATAGATAGGTAGATACATTTCTTTTATTAGCCACACAGGGCTCAACAAAGATGGGACAGATACAATGTAGAGCTTTTCTTTTTGGGAGGGGGAAGGAAAAAAATAGGGGTGTACATAGATATATGCATATACATATATATACATATATGTATATAAATATATATATATATATATGTGTACATACATACACATATATTCTACATATGCATATACATATATATATACATGCATACATATATGAATATATATATGTATACATATACATACATATATGAATATATATATATATATACATACATATATATATATATATATATATATATATATATATATATATATATATAATATATATATATAATGTATTGTTCCATTTAGTGAGAGATAAATATTATTTAATAGACACAGTATTTATTTATATATATATATATATATGTAAATATAAATATACATATATATATGTATATATATATATATATATATAGGGTGATTCAAAAGTGACCATACATAGGAAAAATTTATTTTTTGATGATAAACAGTTAAATAAAAAAACTGTTTCTTATAAAAAAAAAAATATATATATACGTGTGTGTGTGTGTGTGTGTGTGTGTGTGTGTGTGTGTGTGTGTGTGTGTGTGTGTGTGTGTGTGTGTGTGTGTGTGTGTGTGTGTGTAAATAAATAAGCAAATGCATGAAAAACACCAGTTACTCATTCAGAAATACACAAAGACCGTTAACTTCACTTAAAAATTTATTTATAATATGGGGTCAAAATTTTCGTTGCTCGAAACTGCGACTGGCTCACATACAAAAAAATTGTGAAATACTTTTTGCCAAGTCTGTCTCTTTGTCACATAACTTCTGGTTTAGTTCACAACTTACTCGCCTCTCTCCCTTTTCTCTTCTGTCTGTATATGTATGAACGTATGTTCTCTCCTGAAAGAGATAGTTTCTAACAAAGATACAAAGCTACATCGTTGGAAAATAGTGAAAAACAATGTCACATTTTAAACTCGTGGAAAGTCATACATATATGCATGTATGTATGTACACACACACATACAGATGCACACACAGATGCACGCACTCAGACACTTTTAACGCAGCGTTCTTTCATTCGACCTCTTACAAGACACTTTCCTGTTTTGCTTTGTATAAATGTATTTACGCGCACGCGTACACACACACACACACACACACACATACACACACAATTCTCAACATTCCGTTCTTTAAATTTCTTTTAAGAAAACTTACCAACTAGTTGTTCTCTGTTAAATTTTTAGTTACTTTGGCAATAAAAAATTACGTATTTAACAACTTACCTGCCTACATACCTGTCTATCTATCTGACTTTCTCCCTCTCTCTCTTTCTCTCTATGTATGTATATATTTATTTATCTATCTATCTATCTGTCTCCCTGCTTCTTTCTATCTCTCTTTCTCTCTATTTCTCTCCCGATCTATCTATCTATCTATCTATCTATCTATCTATCTATCCGTCTGTCACTTTTTCTATCTCTTTACCTATATGTATATATATCTATATGCATATATCTATGTACACCCACACACATATATGTATATAATATACATATATGTATATATACGTGTATAAATAGAGGCAAGCCTCTATTTATATATTCGTTTCACTGTTCATATTCATAGAGGAGAGAGTTAAAATTAGGCAACATTTTGCTTTTATTCACAAAATACTATGGTGTCTATTTGATTACCCAAGTTAATGTGAAAATATACAGTGTCCACAAAGTCTGAGTACATGGGATTGATACATACTTTAAGAAATTATTTCTTATATTTTATTGTTTATATTATGATTTTATTTACTCCATGTACCCACACGGGGATTAACACATACTTTAAGAAATTATTATTTCTTATATTTAATTGTTTATGTCATGATTTTATTTACTCCATGTACCCAGACTTTGTGGACACCCTGTACAATGACATTTAGCCAGGCTAAATAAACGAAATCAATATAATCCTTTCTACTAAAGACACAAGGCCTGAAATTTGAGAGGAGGAGGGGATTAGTCAATTACGTCGACCCCAGTGTTTCACTGGTAGTTAATTTATCGACCCCGAAAAGATAAAAGGCAATGTGGACTTGGGCGGTATTTGAACTCACAACGTAAGGACGTATGAAATTCCGCTAAGTATTTTGTCCGGGATGCTAACGATTCTGCCAGCTCACCGACTCCTAAACGATATCAATATAATCTGTTCTACGATAAGCACAAGGCCTGAAATTTTGGAGGAGGGGACCAGTCGATTAGATCGTCCCCTGTCCGTAACTGGTACTTAATTTACCGACCCCGAAAGGACGAAAGGCAAAGTCAACCTCGGCGGAATTTGAACTCAGAACGTAAGGACAGACGAAATTCCGCAAAGCATTTCGCCCGGCGTGCTAACGATTCTGCCAGCTCACCGCCTTTAGTTTTATGGCATTATATTGAGGTCGTAAGGCGGTGACCTGGCAGAAACCTTAGCACGCCGGGCGAAATGCTCAGCGGTATTTCGTCTGCCGCTACGTTCTGAGTTCAAATTCCGCCGTGGTCGACTTTGCCTTTCATCCTTTCGGGGTCGATAAATTAAGTACCAATTACGCACTGGGGTCGATGTAATCGACTTAATCCTTTTGTCTGTCCTTGTTTGTCCCCTCTATGTTTAGCCCCTTGTGGGCAATAAAGAAATGAGAAACGTTAGCACGCCGGGCGAAATGCTTAGCGATATTTCGTCTGTCTTTACGTTCTGAGTTGAAATTCCGCCGAGGTCAACTTTTCTTTTCATCCTTTCACGGTCGTTAAAATGAGTACCAGTGGAGTATTGAGATCGATTTATTCCCTCCCCGAAGTTGCTGGCCTTGTGCCAAAATTTGAAAGCAATGAAATGCCATAATACTGTTAATTGTAGGAGACAGGTTACAGTCTTCTTCTTCTTCTTCACAACACCCGGTCTGGGAATCGAAACCGCGATCCTATGACCGCGAGTCTGCTGCCCTAACCACTGGGCCATTGCGCCTCCACATCAATAGACAATAAGAGGGCAAAAAGCATAATAAAAAACACTATTTCCTAGAATTTTGTTTTGATTCCAGCTTGAAGCAATCTTGTCTCACTTGTGCCGCAAATACACATTTTAAACGAATGAACATCACAACATCTCAGTTTTATGCTCTTAATCGTGTGATATGTTCACATATATTTGACATGTAGAGAGGGAATAATAAATTTAATGGAAATTCCCATGGAACCGTTTTATCATTTTGATACTAACTTGTTGATTGAAAATGCACAACCATTAATTCTTTCACCTCTCACATATAGACACACCTCTCACTCTCTCTCAGTCACTCTCTCTCAGTCGCTCTCTCTCAGTCACCCTCTCTGTTCCTCTCCAACTCTCTCTCTCTCTCTCTCTCTCTCTCTCTCTCTCTCTCTCTCTCTCTATCTCTCTCTCTTTCTGTCTCCGTCTTCTCTTACTCTTCCTCCCTTTCCCTACAACACACACATGCTTTGTTTGTGAGTATTTAGTGTAATTATGTTCTATTGAGGTGTTTGCACATGTATTTCTGAGCAACAGCCGTGCCATAGGATTAAATAGTATGACATAGATTGACGAAATTAACTTTCAAGCCCCCAAAGAAAAAGAATGAAAGAACGAAACAAAACAAAACAAAACAAGAAGAATAACAAGAATAAAAAGAACAACCAAAACGGCACTTAAATTTTCTATGGATTCAGTTTTTCTACAATGCATCGAAGAACGTTTTAACGGCTTCAAGTAATTTCAAACACACACAAACATACATACATACATACATACATACTCGTATATGTATAATACACACACACACACACACACACACAAACACACACACATATATATATATATATATGCTTGTGTGTATATGTATATATGTGTTTGTGTTAGGGTGCACGAATCTATATGTATGCATGTGTGTATGTATACAAATATACATACACGTACCAATTAAATAAATAACACTTTAACATTGTAAGTAAATAATGGAATGCTTCTTTCTAAACTCTGTCGTAAACCTTCAAGAGGCGAGTATAGAGTTTTAACGATTACCTCTCTCACATAACAACGAGCATGGTTTCCTCGCAGCAAGGTACGTCCTATGTATTTCATTTTTGAAGCTGCTGATATCAATGAATTTGAAAGGACGTTTCGACTCTTTACTGTATCAAAATCGTGTTAGGTTAAGTTTTTACCTTTCATCTCATAACAATTGATACATCATGAAATAGTGGGGGTGATTCAAAGGCTTTTATTCATCCGGTAGGGATTTAAACACATTTAATATTTAAAATAAAGAACATATATACATATATATATATATATATATATATATATATATATGTATGTATATATATATATATATATATATATATATATATATATATATATATATATATATATATATATATATATATATATAAATGTTCGTCTTTATGTTCAGTTATAATAAAACATTTTTATTATAACATTTTCTCCGTTTTCTCGCCTTTTTGTCTGTGTTGTCGTACACATTCGCTGGCATTCTTCCAAAAATTTAATGCTCTTAGCTTAGATTTTTGGGGGTCAACTAATTTTGAACAGTCTGAAGTGTAACAGGTCAAAACTGTAATGATAATTGGAAACTTGACTGATGAATAGAAGGCCATCAATTATCTGTCCAGGTTTTTCCTGTCCGTCTTTGTAGCGTCTATCTGTCCGTAAGTTTTTATTGTTCGTCACGTTCTTATTCCGTTTTTATTTATATATACATATAAAGCCATGTATATATATATATATATATATATATATATATATATGATTGACCGTTGACTGAACACTATTCAATTTTTTTTCTCCGTGTTTTTCTCCTTGTCTCCGTATTCTTTCTGTTGAAGAGCGTAGCTCGAAACGTCAAAGACTTTCCGTATTCCCGAGCGTCATACTAATATATACTTTTGTTATTTACACCACCTGTCCTCGTCTATTGTTATTATTTGTATATTCTCTCCCATATATATGTATATATATATATATATATATATATATATATATATATATATAGATAGATAGATAGATAGATAGATAGATAGATAGATATAGTAATCTCTCGTCATATCGCCCCTTGTGGGCAATAAAAAAAATAAGAAACGTTAGCACACCGGGTGAAATGTTTAGCGGTATTTCGTTTGTCTTTACGTTCTGAGTTCAAATTCCACCGAAGTCGACTTTGCCTTTCGGGGTCAATAAATTAAGTACCAGTCGCATACTGGGGTCGGTCTAATCGACTGGCCCTCTCCCTAGATGTTTCGGGCCTTGTGGCTAGAGTAGCAGAACTTCGTCTGCCCTTACGTTCTGAGTTCAAATTCAGCTGAAGTCAGCATTGCATTTCATTCTTTCGGGGTCGAGAAAATAAATACCAGTTGAGTACTGAGGCCGATGAAATCGACTTTCACCCTCTCCCGAAATTGCTGACCTTGTGTCAAAATTTGACCCCAATGCTAGTTCTATGTCAAGTTAAAGAACTCTTATTTCCAGTAGAAAGCTAACATATTCATATCTCTGTGCATACATTTCGCTATATCGTACACAATTGCTATGTTATATTTTGGAAGAAAATATAAGACAGAATGCATGATACTTAATCTATACACTAATAAATAATTTATATTTTCGAACCGATATTATATTAGTGATAGTGTGTGCGTATGTGTGAGTATGTGTGTGTGTGTGTGTGTGTGTGTGTGTATGCGTGCGTGCGTGTGCATCGTGTCTGTGTGTGTGTCGTCTGTATGTGTGTGTGTCGTGTGTGTGTGTGTGTATCGTGGGTGTATGTGCATGAATGGGTATGTATATAGGTGTATGTGTCTGTATGCGTGTGTGTGTGTTTGTGTCTGTGTGTTTCTGTGTGTGTGTGTGTGTACGTAAATGGATACGCATATAGGTTAGTGTATCTGCTTATGTGCTTGTGTGTATGTGCTTGCGTGTGTGTGTATGTATGTGTGAGTATGCGTCGTGTGTGCATGTGTGTATGTGCTTGTGTGCGTGTGTGTGAGTATGCATCGTGTGTGTGTTCGTCGTATGTGTGTGTGTCACGTGTGTGTGTGTGCCCTGTGTGTGTGTGTGAGTGTGTGTCGTGCGTGTGTGTGTATACGTGAATGAGTATTATATTAGTGTCAGTGTTTGTGTATGTGCGTGTGCGTTTTCTGTATGTGTGTGTATGTGTGAGTGTGTGTGTGTGTGTACGTGAATGGTTATGCATTTAGGTGAATGTATCTGCTTGTTTGTATGTTCATGTGTGTGTATGTGTTTGTGTTTGTGTGTGTGTGTGTATGTGTTTGTGTGTGTGTGTATGTGTATGTGTGTGAGTGGGCATCATGCATGCGTGTGTCATGTATGTGTGGTGTGTGTGTGTGATGTGTGTGTATGTGTGTGTGTCATGTGTGTGTATGTGTGTGTGTACGCGAAAGGGTATGTATAGAGGTGTATCTGCCTGTGTATGTGGGGGTGTGTGTTTGTGTATGTGTGTGTGTGTGAGTGTCTGTGTGTGTACGTGAATGGTTATGTATTTAGATGAATGTGTCTGCTTATGTGCTTGCTTGTATGTTTGTGTGTGTGTATGTATGTGTGAGTGTGCATCATGTGTGTGTGTGTGAGTATGTGTGTGTGTATGTGAATGGATATGTATATAATTGAACGTGTCTGCTTATATACTTGTGTGTTTGTGTGTGTTTGTGTTTGTGTGTGTGTATGTGTTTATGTGTGCGTATGTGTATGAGTGTGTACGAGTGTGTGAGTATGTGTGTACTTGAATGGTTATGTATATAAGTGAATGTGTCTGCTTATGTGGTTGTGTGTGTGTTTGTGTATGTGTATATATTTGTGTGAGTGTGTATGTGTGTGTGAGAGAGTGTGTGTGTGTGTGTATGTGAATGGATATGCACATAGGTGAATGTGTCAGCTTATGTGTATGTGTGTGTGTTTGTGCATGTGTATGTGCTTGTGTGTGTATGTGTGTGTGAGAGTGTGTTTGTGTGTTTGCATGTGTTTTCTGTGTGTGTGTGTGTGTGTGTGTGTGTGTGTGTGTGTGTTTGCGGTGCATCTCTGTGTTTGTTCCCGTCACCGGTGTTGGTTTGTTCATGTCCCCTTAACTGAATGACTTGGCATAATGTCCGACACAATAATTAAGATAATAAGTAAATAAAATAAAATAAATAAATGCGCCCCTTTTAAAGCCTAACCAGGCTCATGGGCCCGGTTTCCCGGTTTTAATGGCGTATGCGTTGTCCGGCTGGACGGGACGCCAGTCCATCGCAGCGTTACCCATTTTTGCCAGCTGAGTGGAGTGGAGCAACGTGAAATGAAGTGTTTTGCTCAAGAACACAATGCGTCGCCCGGTCCATGAATCGAAACCACAATCTTACGAGCATGATGCTGACACCCTAACCACTAGGCCACGCGCCTCCATAAAATAATAAGTACTGGGGTAGATTTGTTTAAGTAAAACCATTAAGGCAGTCCCACAGCATAATCGTTGTCTAGTGACCGAAACAAAAGAAAGCGGAAGAAAACGGATTATTGCTCAATTAAGGCTTTAAAGTTTTTCTGTATTGGTAAAAACCCCCAAAGAATGATGCTTGTGGTTTTCTCTAAAGAGATGGTGAAGGGAAATGACTTTGAGACACGAATTGTAACCTCGTCTCTTATTCGACTCACGAGCTTGATATGAATAGTGTAGCTCAAGGAAAAGTAAGCCAACGATGCAGCGAGACCAATTAAACAGAACCAGGACGTGAAATTAATTAAATGTTGCGAGGAAATTAAACTGACAAAATCTATTATCAGATGCAAGCTACTAGGATAGACTAAATTCAAAAACAAAACAACAACAAAAAAATTGAGATCTTTAATTTCAAAATTTTTGGTTGAATTATTGAAATATAAATTAAAAAGAACATTTACACACACACACACTCACACACACACATGTTTGTGTTTGTATAACATGTGCATGTATGTATATGTCTCCAAATACATACGTACATATGTGAGTGAGAGAGGGAGAAAGACAGAAAGAGAGAGGGAGAGAAAGATTAGCTGAAGGTATTTAATCAGAATAACGGAATTATCGACTATAAGAGGAAAAGAAAAAAAGACATAGCGTCCTTCTCGCCGAACCAAATATTTCCTTCAATGAAAGCGCGCTTGCAAAGAACATTAAATATAATTTCCTCAGCTGAGCCTCAATGGCAGAAACTTCCGGTAGAGAATGAATACTAGTGATCTCACATGAGGGATATAATATCCTTTTCTCTTCACTCTTTACATGAATGCATCTGGGATTTATTGATGACGGGAAGAAAAAGACCGTAATGATCAGAAAAGCAATACAGAGAGAATGAGGTAAAACATACATACATACATACATACATACATACATATATGCATACATACATATATACATATATATATATATATATATATATATATATATATATATATATATATATATATATATATATATATATATATATATATATATATATATATATATATATGTATATATATATATATATATATATATATATATATATATATATATATATATATATATATATGTACATAAGGGAGAGAGAGAGAGAGAATGATAGAGAATGTATGAGAGGCAGAGAAAGAATTGCAGAAAGCAAATGCAAAGCCAACTTCATTGTCATCGCTCTGTGCTATTACGATGGATGATGGCAGATTAAACATTCGCACAGGTTATGCAGGAATTCATAAGATCTAAAATAGCTGAAAAGAGCTATTATTTTGTTTTCTTTTGAGAACAAAGAGAAGAATCCCATCGAATCAGACAGACGATTAGCAGCGTGGCCGCGAAAAATATCCCAATCAAAATAAAATTCAATGAATAACATGGAGAAACAAGATGGCGGAATGTGTATGTATGTATGTAAGCGTACGTCAGTATATGCCTGTTATTTTTACCACTCGGTATGCGTCATGACGCTGTTTTTTTGGGTTTTTTTTTCGCTGATCAGAAGCTTGCTTCCACACAAATAAACACAAACGCATACACACACTCGTGCAACCGCATGCACCCACCGCAAGTACACTATGTATCTCTGTACCTAGTTTATGCCTGTCAATCGTGAGAACGTATTTTATTTGAAGACTGTCACCGAACTTCTACGTATGTTTTTTTCTATGTTCAATAAATATCTGATCTCCTCCTCCTCCTTTTACTACTACTACTACTACTACTACTACTACTACTACTACTACTACTACTACTACTACTACTACTACTACTACTACTGCTGCTGCTGCTACTGCTGCTGCTGCTGTATTAATTTCCTTTTTGCTCTTTATTCTGTGTTATCATTCATGGCTAAAGCCATTCTGGAGCAGCGGTTTTAACAGTCTACGTTTGTGTGACCAGATATATAGGTGTTCACATATGTGAGCACACACTTTAGGTCGCACACACACACACACACACACACACACACACACACACACATATATATATATATATCGAAATGATTCATGTAGGTATGTGCTTTAGAAGAGTGTGTTTAGTTGGTACTGTTGTGCTGAGAAATCGGGAAGTATAGAGCGTTGAGGTGTGCCATGGAGAAATAACCTAAGTGCTTTTTAAACGTTAGCTGTTAGAGTAGCTGAATCGGTTGCAAAAAGTGACAAACCATAGGCTTCAAGAAATGAATTAGCTGAGTATATTCTTAAGTATTCTACAGTTCGAAAATTTGATCAAAGAAGAGCTCGCTGCTGGTCTGCAGGCACCTGATATTGAAAAAGAGTCCTGTCCAGTTGGAATTTATTTGTGACTCCCTCTAGCTTACTATATTTTTTACTTAGCCATGTGATCGCACACATTAAATATTATAGGCGCTGGCATACATCTCTCCTGAGCTTCAGTTTCTACACTGAAGGGAATAGGTTTCAGCCTTCTTGCAACAACACGAGCCATCGTCTCCGTGCAGAATTGGCGGAGAAGTATCGGGAATCTGAGCGGACATCTAAACCTGATTCCACAGAAATCTAATGTTTGTTGTGTCAAGAGCCTTTCACGGACCACAAAAATACGATGAATGAATTCTGATATTGTTCCTTAAACTTCTCCTGAAGTTACCTTGTAACGAAGATCATGTTGACATGTCAACTGTCTGTCAGTTCCTGCGGAAACCGCATTGTGATTCTGGTGTGATGTTTTCGGATATCGATCAGATCAGTCTTTTGACCTTAATCCTGATAAGGATCTTCTCAGCTATAAACAAAAGTATTATAACCCACTGATGGAACAGACAGATTTTACTCCTTGGGTTTTGCAGTAGATGATGTTAGCATCCCTCCAATACTAAGGTATTTATCAGAATAAATACCTTAATATTATTTTCACGCTTCTGTGAAGCAGCAAAGAAGCGTTCATATACAAAAGGTAACTAATGTTATTTATGAATTCTACCAGAATGTTATTCGGTCCAGAAGATTACCTGGTTTTTAAACTTTTGAAATGGAGCATAATTTTCCGCAAAATATTGCAGTACATCAACACAATAAATTATAGACGTTTCAGGAAATCCCTCCATGCCTTTTGGATTCACTGATTTAGACTGGTTTAAGAGCTAACCGAATTGCTCTCTCTAGCGCTCCTCTATTATTAACTGGTCTTTTAGAAAAAAAATGCTGTCTGATGATGACTTCACTCATGCCATGAAACTATTCATGTGACGATAGTATTTACCCATCATAAGAATTCTGCATGGCATATCTATCTCCATACGTTTCGATTGTTTAGTACTTTACAAGCGACTATTCTCTTTTCAGAGTGCAAAGTGAAGAAGAGCTTGTCACTATTCTGTAGACCTTGTGAATATCATTCAGTAGTCGATCGATTGTACTGTAGTTCTCATTGGACCAGTTTCAATATTATCCGGTTTGAAATCAATATTTTGGTAACAGTATCTTAGAGGATAGAACTTCAGCGGAATAATTTGTCATTCATGCGAGTATCCAAGGATTTCAGGAACCCTAGTAGCAAGAAAGTAAAAAAAAAAAAATCTTTACAAATACCGTGACTATCATGTTTGCAGTAATTCAGTCTTTTGATGTTCAACATTCTGGAGAATTGTAAGAAGCGCATGGACAGTGTGACGTTTGTTCGTATCATGCAATAGTCTGTTCAACACCCAGTTCACCGTATTGCGCGCGTGAGCAAAACATCCTTGCGATTTTCCGGTCTGATCATCAATAAGTAGCCTATGTTTTGATCTAGGAGGCGTTTATAAGCTTATGGTGTTATCATTCTGCTGGTAATTGATAATGGTAATATTAAGAGTGTTCTTCGATCTCAATATTACCTACAAGACGAAGAGCTATTAGAGGTATTTAGATCTTGGTGGATTTGAGTATGAGCTCAGACCGCTAAACCAACATACACCATCACAAGTTTCTGCACACTGTGGGCCTGAACCCAATACCAAGTGAATACAAAATGAGCCCTTCGGTTACTCATTGCCCTTAGACCTCATTTGAATAAGAAAATCAGAAACAAAAATAATCAGACAATCATTACTTTTCAATACCAAACCGTATAACACAAAGACCGCAATTCAGTGACTGGTCTTGTAAAAGAATTGAATATAAACCTCAACACATTTTAAAATAAATACATTTTATTGTATTATATTTCATAACGAATAAGTTTTTAAAAAAATAATAACATTAATTATATAAAATTATATTCTCGTGGCTTGAAATGATATTGTATTTTTTATGAGTGAATAATTAGAAGAAATAAAATCAATTTTTCTAAGGCGTGGTTCTTTTCAGACAGTGTGTATTAATTAATGTAATGTTATCTTGAGATATCTATCCAACTAAAGAAAAAAAGACCTATTTTTTTTTTAATGTACATTTTAAAGCTTGTTAATTAGTGTGTTGCGTTATGAATTATGTATACGACTTTGGATGTGAAAATAACGTATAATCATTATCATCGTCGTCCTCCTCCTTCTCTTCCTCGTCCTCATCTTTCTCATCATCATCATCATCATCATCATCATCATCATCATCATCATCATCATCATCAGCAGCAGCAGCAGCAGCAGCAGCAACAGCAGCAACAGCATCTTCTTCTTCTTCTTCTTCTTCTTCTTC
>NC_142932.1:105712889-105720389 GCF_046866305.1 Octopus bimaculoides | reverse complement strand
CAATTATAACATGCGTTTTCTCCATTCCTTAAATTCTTAAATATACTCAAATACCCAAAATTTCAAGGAGTTCCTGCCTTTACTACATTGGTTTCTATTAACCCATTTATTCTATCAGAAGAATTTTTATTCATTAAGATAGAAGAAATACACATAATTATATATATATATATATATATATATATATATATATAATTGGCTTCCGCACTGTTTCCATCAACCATATTTGCTCTCAGGCATTGGTCGGTCCGAGTGTATAGTAGAAGTCACACTCAGTCAAGATCTCGCGCAGTGAGATTGAACCCGAAACTTTGTGGTTGCAAAACGACCTTCTTCACCCAACAGCCATGTCCGCGTCTTTCTTTTTTTTTTAATCTGAATAACAGTTTTCCTTGAAGCTGTTTTAATTAGATGGCTAGGCCTTTGTTGAGCAGCTTTGTAATGTATTTGGTGCACGCTACATAAAAATTTAATAAAAGACCCACTAACTCTGCCCCCAGTCTAGTCTGAACGAGTCAGCAAAATCGACAACATTCTTGAAATAAGTGACAACCGCTTACCACAAGTGAAAGAGATATTCGCCATTCCTACAAAACAACTGTGAAATATCTACTGTGTTTATATGTTGACTGGAGTGGCTCTTGATTTCTTTTCGTCTGATAAGACCTGTGTCCTAGAAATTTGGAATATATCTGATGTTGCTTGCTATAGATGTTATTCAACCGCAGGGAACTCCTATTGAATAAGTGTACGAACGGTTGATGGCATTCCAAATGTGAAGATATATAGGTCTGCATTTTTCTAGATAGAAGACAATTGCCGCGCATCGGGAACGAAACCAAACCTATGCAATTGTGAAACGAGCTTCTTAAACACATAACCACGCTTTAGAATATATGATTTGAGACAGATATAGTTGCTATTTCTAGCATTTTGACGGAAAACGTAAATTTCTCTTCGGGATAGGTGAGAGAATGAGTGATACTTTATTTACAAGACAAATAAAATATTACTCAATAGCTATATAAAATGAAGAAACCCCCCCCCCCCCCCAGCTAAATGTAACAAATTGATAACAAAGATCAATCTTGTATGTCAAATTTAGAAACAAAAGAAAAAAACGAATCATTAATAATGAATATATACAGACTCATTTTGCCGCGAATCAAGCATCGCCTTGCCGCCATTGAGCGTGTAAAACTCTGGAGACACAACAATCGTTAATAGGATAACTAGCATATGAATAAATAAACGTCTTTGTGGCTAACAACGAATCCCCGTTGTGTCAAGAGACGAGAGAAGGTGGAATAATTAACTAAATGGATCAGATCCTGCTCTCAATAGAAACACACGAATGCTCGCGCACGCGCGTGTGCTTGTGTGCCTGTGTGTCAGCACGCGTGTGTATATGCGTGCGTGCGCGCGTATGTGTGTGTATTGGTTAGGTGATAATGTGTTAGTGTCTATATTTCTAAGTCCTCTTTCTCTTTCTCATACATGCATACATACATACACGTATACACACACATGCACATGTGTACATATATACGTACATAACTATATATATATATATATATATATATATATATATATATATATATATATATGTGTGTGTGTGTGTGTGTGTGTGTGTGTGTGTGTGTGTGTGTGTGTGTGTGTGTGTGTATCTGTGTGTGTATATATATTCTTTATTGGTAAATTAAAGCTACCATTGGTTTCATGTTAAGAAAAGTAGGAAACTATCCTGGTGCCTTAACAATATTTGAAGCCGATCACACGAAGAAAGGTGTTCGTCTCCATTTAGGAGGTTTTCTACAATAGAGGCGAACACCTTTCTCTGTGTGATCGGCATGAAAATTTATTAAGACATCAGGATATTTTCCTATTTTTTCGTAACATGAAACCAATGGTAGCCTTAATTCACCAATTAAGAAATTATATATCCATCAATGCAGTGTTGAGCATTCATTTCATCGTTCGACATTTACGTATACACACACACACACACACATATATATATATGTGTGTGTGTGTGTGTGTATTTATAAATCTATCATATACGAATATATGTATGTATGTATATATGTATCTATGTATGTGTGTGTGTATGTATATTTATATTTATATAACGACTTAACATACAGCTGCTACAACTGGCAATAAACAGATGCATATTTTGTATAATTCTTACAAAATCCTTATCTTTGTTTGAAAATTCACATACATTTCAAAGCAAACAGGTGGTCAAACTCATAAATAGGACGTCTCAAAGAGTCCGTATCTGAACACAAGACTCAAGCATACAAATTTACTAATAAAAAATTTGAATTTCTAATATTTTACAACAAACAGCATACATCACACGCATTTCTGTAAGTATGTATGTATGTATGTATGTGTGTATGTATGTATGTATGTATGTATGTATGTATGTATATGTACGTATGTCATTATTCAGTTTTATTTCAAGTTTTCTTGCCAACAGAGGAAGAGTCGGTTCCTAGCCTAGATCCAAGGCTCCTTCATTGGAATTTCAGCAACATCAACAGGGTATTTTTGTATATATGTATGTATATGTGCAGATTTGCATGTTTTGGTTTATGTATGCATTCTCATGTATCTTGAGAATACATACATAAAACAGAAATTCAAAAGATAATGCTCATGGTAATTGCCCATTTCCTACGCAAAAGACTTTCTCTGTAATCTCAAATTTTAAAACAAACACATAGGTTTCTTATGGTTTCTTAAACATTCTCTAGAACAACACTATGTACAAAACCAAATATATGGTACCCTAGGCCTAACACCAATATGAACTTCTAATTTGTTGTCTCTTGAGATCTCTGGGTGTGTATGTATGTATATTTATATTTATATAAGCTAACTTGCACAAATGTAAAGCAAAAGTCAAACATAAAGTAATAATAATATGATAAAGACGATAATGAGCTTGAAGAACTACTACGTACTGTGAAAGCATTCAGTGATGATATCGGGATGGAATTTGGCCTTGATAAAAGTGCCAAGGCCACTTTCCAGAAAGGGAAATTGAAGACCTCACAATCAGTGGTGCTGGATGTAGATATAGTCATAAAAGAACTCGAGCAGGAACAAACTTACAAATACCTCAGAATAAATGAGGGCTCTGGCATTCAGCATGCAAGTATGAAAGAGAAGACTAGGAAGGAATGTTACAGGAGAGTCCGAGCAGTCCTAAAATCTGAGTTAAATGCACGTAACAAGGTGTTAGCTAAAAATGCCTCAGCAGTTCCGGTTGTTATTCACAGTTTCAATATGTTGAACTGGAATATGAGTGAAATAAGGAAGGTTGACAGGAAAATCCGTAAGCTGCTGACTTGCAATAAGATGCACCACCCAAAGGCAGACGCAGATCGTCTTTACCTACCCAGAGCTCAAGAAGGTCGAGGCTCGATCCAATTTGAAATCTCTTACAAAACTACCACAATTGGACAGACCGGCGAAATATCTTGAAATATCTAACGACCGGATGCTAAAGGTCGCTGAAAACCACGAAAGATGTACGAAACTTCATTCTGTTATGAAGGAGAGTAAAAAAAATTCAAGTGAGTTTATGTATAATACCCAGGTTGAACAGCATGATGGAAGTGCGGCAGCTGTAGTTACAAAGGTGAAATCAATAGCAAAGCAAAATGCATTCGAACAATTAGCTGATAGGTGGGAACAAAAACTTCTGCATGACAAATATGTGGCCCGTAGCAAACAAGCTGATGCAGACCAGAAGCACATACGTCAGTGGCTACGAGCTCAGGGCTAAAGGCAGAGAGTGAAGGCTTTATCTTGGTTGCTCAGCAGCAGAGCTTATTGACCCGGAACTATCAAGCCAACGTGATGAAAATTGGTGTAGACCCAAAGTGACGATGGGATTGAAGCAGTAGACCACCTAATCTCTGGGTACTAGTCCTTCAAAGTGCCGATACTGCAACGATGGCATTGAGACTACCAAATCTCTGAGTGTAAGGTTTTAGCACCTGTAGAAAACAAATCAAGGCATGACAGAGTTGGCCGTTATCTAAACTGGATAATGTGTCAGCATTATAAAATCAAAACTGCTGACAAATGGTACAAGCACTACCTTGAGGCTGCAACTGAGGGAGAAAATGTAACGATTCTTTCGGGATTTCCAGTATGTACAGACAGGACCATCAAAGCAAATAAACCAGATATTGTTATGAAAGACCAAAACAATAAAATCTGTTTATTGATAGACATGAGCATACCCTATGACAATAATATCTCGGCAAAAGAATTTGATAAGCTCAAAAAATATAAAGCTTTGCTGATTGAAATCGAAAAGATGTAGCATCTCAAGACGGTTACAATACCAGTGATTGTAAGAGCACTTGAAATGATCAAAAAAGGAACTGAAAATTATTTGGGAATTATCCCTGGCTTACCATCCATGCAGGAAGTGCAAAAGATTGTCTTAACTGGTACGTCACACGTATTGAGAAGAGCATTGTTGTAAATTTTCTTTTCCTTTTTCCCCTTTATTTTCTTTGTTTACTTTTTTTTTAGTTTTCCTTTATTCCTTTTTCTCTCTGTTGTTCTTCCCCTTCTTCTCTATCACATAACTTTGTAAATGAACAATCTGATGTGTATATTTTAATGGTCTATCAATGTATATAGTGCGTTTCTCTGTCCTATGTGTCAGGAAGACACTCGACAAGAAATGGAAACAGAATTGAAAGAAGTTGATAATGAAAATGATGATAATAATAATAATAGTAATATCAACAACTTTGACTTGCATCAAGAGCAATGAGCTAGGTGGTGGGGGTGGCAATATAGAAAAATTACATAATAATAATAACATGAATAGTAATAAATTGATTATTTCTTCAAACGAATCACTTTCATGTTTGGAGCCTGACAAGTAAATTAGCGATGACCAAGTAAACAGGTGGTAAGTGTTTGAAGAATGGTCAGTTAGTCAGTTGGAAAAACGAGAAGGAAAAAGAATAAATAGACTTAGATGAACTAACAACCACTTGATACAGTACGAGAGAGGAAACTTCCTGCCAGTGTTATTTTCCTTCCGGCCACAGACAGAGAGAAAAACAACATGGCGTTTTCACTGGCTGCTAAACAACTTTGCTTGCTTTACTGAACAATAGAAGTATTTTCGTTCTCTTTCGACAGGATTCCCCCGCCGCCCTTTCTCCATCAGTTTCTATCTATTCATCTAACGCTTTATTTCTCCTTCCGTTTATTCTTTGAAAAGAATTGATTTTTGTTTCCGAGTGTACATTATTAGTGTACGCATATATGCATCTATGTATGTATGTATGCATGTATGTATGTATGTATGTGTGCGTGTATATATATATATATATATATATATATATATATATATATATATTAATAATAATAATATGACAACAAAAAAGAATGAATGAGACCTCGATATTATGTAAAATAGAGGAGTTTATCGATAAATATAATATGTGACGATTAGTTGGTTGTCATAATAAAACAAGACAAAACGTTAGCGTTTTGTCTTAATAACTGATGAGATGCCAGAGCAGACTTCAACCCCGGTATCCGAAACTCCGAGTTTTATTGACAACCAACTAACTGTCACATATTATATATATATATATATATATATATATATATATATATATATATATATATATATATATATGTGTGTGTGACAGTTTGTTCGTTGTCAATATATATGCTGAGACCCCTTCGGTCATGACTGACTATGGGATTGCACCTAGAAAGTTACTCTCCGAGGCACAAGTCTGATTAAGGTTGTTTATGGAAGACCAGCAATCGCCCATGCATACCGGCCTTCCCTCTCCACACCACCAGTGTTATCCAAGGGAAAGGCAAAGGCTGATACAGCTTGACACCAGTGACGTCGCAACGCATTTCTACAGCTGAGTGAACTGGAGCAACGTGAAATAAAGTGTCTTGCTCAAGAACACAACACGCAGCGCGGTCCGGGATTCGAACTCACAACCACGCGATCATAAGCTCGACGCTCTAACCACTGAGCCATGCGCCTTCACACACACACACACACACACACACACACACATACACACACACACACACACACACACATACTACACACGCATTACACACACACTACACACACACAAACACACGAGAGAGGAAAGAGAAAGAGAAGTGAGTGAAATGGCACAGACAGTGAAATAGGGAGTACCCAGTGACATGGGAGTGTGTTGGGGAGGAGACTGGTTTTGATGGAGATCAATTATTGATGTTTCGCATTTTGGAAATTTTTTGGCGACATTTAATTTTAAAATCTATTTGTATTCTGAAGCAACTTTAGAAAAGAATATGCAGCCGGGTGGAGCAAAACGAATGAAAAAAATATGTAATAAATCTCAGATCATTTTCATGTAAGAAGTTATATGAGAAATTACGTAACATATAAAAGAGTCGCCCAGGATAACCTAACGAGTGTCATCGTCCAACCTTATCTATTGTATCATATGCAAAAGTTGTGGTGCCCTTTGCGTTGGAGAAACTTACTGCTAAGCATGTAAGGCTAACCTACCGTCACCCACCTCATCGCTACAAACATTCCATCACTCATTTGGTAATGTGCAGCATCACCGCACACCAGGGATCTACATTCGGAAGGAAACGGATGGAATAATGTTTCATGCTCGATACCAGCGTAGCTAGGGGTGGTGGTGGTGGTGGGAGGAAGCCGTGGTAGGGGCGGTCCGCCTCGAGTGGCACATTTGAAGGGGCACCACATTTGTAAGCAATATGTGATTTTTGGTGGGATCCGGGGCGACAAGCAGAAGGGCCGCCCCTGGACTGCACACACTCTAGCTACGCTAGTGATGCTCGAACCTGGAACCATATCACCGACAGCTTCTTTCTTTCTTCTCTTACATCTCTTAGTTTAGTTAAACTGTTTCTTTCAATTTCCCTCTCACTTTATCTTTTCTTTTCACTTCAGTTTCGACTTCGGCTGCTCCTCTTCCTCATTCCATTCCCCTTTCTCTCTCCCTCTCTCAGACCGTTTCTCTGTCCTACCAACTCTCGTTCACGTATGAAGCTCACGTGGTTCGGACGTTCCTTCACAGTTACAACCAGATTTTTGTTTTTAACTCAGAGAATGTAAAACGCTGTTGCCCCACATAAATTTCTTTCTTTCATGTTTTCCCTGAAGTAAAACTCTGCCCAAACGTTACCTCCACTCCTCAGAACGAGTTCTCTGTAGTCCTTTCTATTGATTTTGTTATGAAGTCCTACAAAAGTAGAAAGTAAAGTTCAAATTTACAACGATTAGATGAAAATACCACTAACTCTTCCTTTTTTATTCACAATGAATCTCTGCCACTCTCTCTCTCTCTCTCTCTCTCTCTCTCTCTCTCTCTCTCTCTCTCTCTCTCACACACACACACTCTCTCTCTCTCTCTCTCTCTCTGTTTCGTTCTTTGTCTTTTTACATGCAACTTCTTGACA
>NC_142932.1:105677889-105710389 GCF_046866305.1 Octopus bimaculoides | reverse complement strand
ATATATGTGTGTATGTATGTATACATATATATATAAATATATGTGTGTACATATATGTGTGTACATGCATACTGATATACATAATACATGTACACACACACACACACACATATAGATACGCGCATTCATATACGTATTGCATGTACAAAAATATATCTAATTACTCTACAGAAAAACTGAAGAAAATAAATATTTGTATGTATGTCATATGTATGCATATGAATATACATTTGCCTTCTCTTTATGCATTGTAAACTATTTTTCTATCTTTAATAATGTATCTGAAAGTTGAGGAGATAACAAAAAACAACATAGCAAAAAAAAAAGCAAAGAAAAAGAAAACACAAAAACAAACAAGAAGCAAGTTCATTTGGAAGCTGAATTGTCGTTTGTTACGATATAATTATAAACTAAAAACCTCTCTGATTCCGAAATATTTATGTATGCAATATACAAAAATACTTACCAATTATTCTTTAACTGCAAATATTTTCGTTTCTACACACATTTTTTTGTTTATTTGGGTTAAATATTTCTTCTACTGTCAACATTTCTTTTTTCATCTTTTATTTATATAAATCTCATTGTCGAAATTATCTTCCCTTTGTTTTCACAAATATCTAACTTAACGTTTTGTTATTTTATGATTATTTTCTCTTCAAATTTTCAGATATGTTTATTACCTATATTTTTTGACTCATAATTATTCATACCAGCTTTCTATATTCACATGGCTTCTATCGTTTTTATTCCTCTTTCGTGTCTTATATTTTCTTTACATGATGTTTGAAAGATTCTCATTGCTGTATACAGCCGGCGATCATACGTCTTCGCTCTGGTTCATTCATATATTACAGACAGACAGACATGAAGATTATACACACGAACATGAACTCACGTACAGACTAGTGCTAAAATTGAATCGCAAAAACATCCACAAATATAATCCTGAGACTGATATACGTGCACACAGACAATCGTATTCACTGATATATCATCAACAAACACACAAACAACACACATATATTCTCCTGTATTATGGCACGTGTGACTTAAGTTATTGGTAGAATAAACAAATAATTTCAATAAATTATATATAGACACAGACATATATAAATAAATAAATGAATATGTACATATGCATATATGTGTGTGTGTGTGTATTTACAAAGGAAATAAAGTAAATGTCGTACGAAGAATAGCTGTGTGAAAACAGCTTTGAAGATCGGATAAATATCCTTAGATGGTGGGAACAGTGGCCAGAAAGTCGCCATATAGTTTTAAACCCTGAACCTTTCAAATTCCGGCTGAGTGATCTAAGCCGGAATTTGAAGGTACGGAGTTCGATTTTGTGTAGCTGTTTGCTGGCCACTTTTCCCGTCTTCGAAGGTTATTTTATTTATCTGATCTTCAAATGTGTTTTCACTGCTATTCTGCCATCGAGGATTTATTTTCTGTATATGTATGTATGTATGAATACACAAGACAAAAACAAGCGAATCAACAAAAAAACCTTTATATGGTCGCTTGATGTGCAAGAAATAGCTACCAAAATCAACTTGAAATCACACCTTGCTGGCTTAAATAAATAAATAAATAAATAAATAAATAAATAAAGGGGATTTATAAGACAATGCAGTACCCGAGGCCCTAAGCAAATGAGATGGCCACATTAAGTTTTGAACACTGTTCACCATATATCTGCTCCATCAACCTGACGATGGTCTAAGCAACAAAATAGTTATACGCAATATTCTTTTCTACTCTAGGCACAAGGCCCGAACTTTTCGGGAAGGGGACCAGTCGATTAGATCGACGCCAGTACACAGCTGGTACTTTATTTATCGACCTCAAAAGGATGAAAGGCAAAGTCGACCTCAGCGGAATTTGAACTCAGAACGTAAAGACAGTCGAAATACCGCTGTAGCATTAGCAGGGCAGTCGAATTACTTTGCCCCAATATGGCAGCACACTGGTGCTGCGTTCCATCGCTCTTTAAAAGCTAACGGCAGAGGAATACACATGACGACTTCCGCCCAGCGTAATAGCGCGCGCTTTTCAAAGGCGTTTTATCCAGTCGCTGTCCAAATGTCGGAACGTTAACATCTAGTTTCCTATCGTCGCTGGTTTGCTGTATCCCATTCAGATGTAGACACTAATCTATCGACGAGCTTGTGACTCGTCTAGCTCGACACGCTATGGGATTTCTACCTTGCCTCATTACCACTTTAAAACTCATTGGACATATATATATACCGGAGCTAACTAACAACATTGATGTGCATTAAGGAATTAACTCATGCCTCTTACACCCTATTGTCTTGTACGATTAATTCTGTTGTATCAATTACTTCGTGTGTGAGCAAGGAATAAATTATGTTTGTTAACCAAAAGCATTACCGTATGGTTTTTATCGTTACCTTTATGTAAAGCATGCATTTATACGTTTCAAACCTTCTTACGTGTACACATCTAAATATACTTCCTAAGCTGGTAAAGCCCAACACTTAATTTACCTCTTGTTACACCGCTAAGCATTTCTCCCGGCGTGCTAACATTTCTGCCAGCTCGCCGCCATAGTTATACGTAATATTACAGTAATAGCTTGGGCAGTGACTCGGTTGAATGGTTAGAAGTCCGATAAAATGCTTAGCAGCATTTCGTGCGTTTTTACATTTTTAATTCAAATTGCACCGAGTTCAATTTTGCCACTCATCCTTTCGGGATCGATAAAATAGGTAGCAGTTGACCATTGGGTGCTATGTAATAGACTTACCGACTTCTCTGAAATGGCTGGCGTTGTGCCACATTTTGAAACCAATTTTATTGCAATAGCTGCAAGAGCTAAAGCAGTAATGCACGTTCTTCGAAGAAGAGACTAATCCGACTGTGTAGAAAAAGACGAAGAAAAAGTAAAGAAGTTCTACGCGGAATGGGAATAGGAAGAAGAGGAGGAGATGAAGGAAAAATAAAGGCGGTGATGGGTTGGATGAAAGAAGTAGCTACGACGAGAGGGGAAGTCACATGGCTGCAACAGGAATTAGAAAAATATATAGGAAAAATAAAGAGAAAAAATAAGTAAACATCTCAAAAGGAGAAGCAAGAACCAGAATGTTATTGTTGTTGGATGATGATGACGATGATGACGATGATGATGATGATGACGACGATGACGACTACGACAAATGGAATGATGATGATGATGATTATGATGAAGACGAAGACAACGAAAACTTCGACAATGATAACGACGATGACGAAGAGTATGACAGCAATGACGACTGCGGCGGAGTTGATGATGGTAATGATGATGATGATGATGATCAAGTTGATAAATGATGATGATAAAGAAAGGTTAAATAATTTTAAAAAAACGAGAAAAATACTTAGAATTTAAATAAATAGATAAATAGAAAGCGAACGGGTGAGTAAAAAGGAACAAAACCAAAGAAAGAAAATTAATAAAGAAGGGAAAAAGAAAGAGAGAGAAGGAATGGAGAAGAAGAAACAGAAAAAGGAGGGAGAAAGAAAGAAGGAAAGAAAGAAAGAAGCTAAGAGGTGTAAGCGATGCGTCTCAGTGTGTAATGTGTGAAAGTTGTGTCAGCGAGTGAGAATGGAAGGAGAAATCCACTCACAGCAGCTATGTTTTGTGTGTGTGTGTGTGTGTGTGTGTGTGTGTGTGTGTGTGTGTGTGTGTGTGTGTGTGTGTGTGTGTGTGTGTGTGTGTGTGTGAGTGTGTGTGTGTGTGTGTGTGTGAGTGTGTGTGTGTGTGTGTGTGTGTGTGTGTGTGTGTGTGTGTGTGTGTGTTGTCGTTTGACACAATAAAGAAAAATTGTATTCTAAACTATATCAATGACGTAAACACAAATAGCCGTTTCGTTTCCAAGGAGAGACTTATTTTAAGCTAACCAACCAAACCAGCCAACCAGCCAACCAGCTAACCAACCGACCAACAAAATTAGCTGGCCTGTCTGCAATCCGTCCTGCTTTACTTTGTGGTAAATGGAAGACTGCTTAAAAGCAAAACACACACAAAAAAAATCAAGTCAAATAAAAGAAATGTCGATCTTTTCCGATGAGAGGGTGCGGTATGTGGGTATAGAAATGATGGAGAGAGGATTGTTGTTTCTGTCTCGTCCAATTTTTTCTTTTCTTTTTTCATTTTTTTTTTCTTTTTTGATCGAAGTAGGAAATTTTATTGAATATAGCCGTTGTTTGAAGCAAACTGACTTTGGAGCAAGAAACACTACAACGATACCATCCGCCATTGCAGAGTTTCGTTCTTTCTTTATTTATATTTTTATTTCTATCGAATTTTGCAAATAACTTACGTTGTAATTGTTCTGATTAATATTCCAAATCTAGTAGAGAATCATAAATTTCCAAGCTTTGTGACTGATACAGTTTCCCACGTATTATCTCCAAGTCATATTTTCGTTTTGTTTTCTTGTGTTTTTATTGTTTAGACGCATTGTAGACTGTCATTTAAATCTTTTAACATTTGTGTTCTAAACTATATTTTATAGGTTTTTAACTTTATTTCTTAACGTTTATTATTTTTTCTTTATTTGATTTTATTTCTCTATCATGCACGTTTCCACAAAGGTTTAAATCAAAACCAACAAATATAACTCTACATTCTTACTCAACATGTTATAAAATGGAGCCAAATATTCTACGATCTGCACTCAATGATCTTAACAAAGGAAAGGGCAACACACAATCTAATCTTGTGTTCCATTTAGGCTGGAAACTGTGATGATTGGAAAGGAGGCAAACAGTTGCCATGTTTTGTTGCTTGGCCTATAAGTAATTGCAACCAAGTCTACCACGATTTACATCCAATGGTATTAAGATCTGAAAGGACATAACAGCAATCTAGTTCAGCTGTTTCTCATGTGTGGCGAATTGTCAGCATTGAAAAGGGAGCAAACAAATGGTCGTGTTCAATAAGATTAAGACCGTTTTAATAATTTCAAACTTGTCCGATACAAGGCCGAAAAAAATCAAAACAAATAATTATATGGATGAAAACTCTGTTTTGTCCATCTTCGTTACTGAATATTCCTGGAAGTAGTGTAGGTATAGACTCTTGAGGTGTCTGTTTCCATAGGATCCTATGAGAAGCAGCCGTTATTACGCTTCTAAGTGGATTCCCGATCATGACCAACTAAAATTCTGGATATTATCCAATCATCTTACTGCTGGTCTACTCCTAAGTTTCCTGCTGGTTGATTTGAAGAACCTGCTTTGTGATCTTTTCCTGTGGTTTTCTGACATGTCCGTAGTACCACTAACTATGGTGAAGTAGCGGTTCACCTTGGAGAGAATCTTTATCTCTGAGCTACGCATCCTGGCGAGTATCATTACTCCAGATACCTTGGAAATTACCATTTTTAAATCTCACAACATGAGATTATTCTGTGCTGATGAAGGGAAATAACTAAGGAATCGCGATACACAGATATTGTTTTCAGCTGAGTGGGGGTGCTAGATTCCCTTATTCGAAAATATAAGGACACAGATCGTGTCGTATAGCCAGCCGGAGACGATGTCTCCTGGGGCTAAATTACAGTAACATTAGTCCTAAACCAGGACTGCCATATTATCTCGGCAAACAATCTTTATTCTAAATACCCTGCTTTGTATTCTTATAAATAAAGGCCTGGCAGAGAATAAAATATTTCACTACAATTTTCATGGCAGCCTATGTATCAGTCAATTTGGAAGTTAAACAAACATTGATGATTTGCCTGCTAGATCTGTGTTAGACTTGGAGCTAAGCAACAAAAATAGCAGCGAAAACCACGTCTACGACACCATTAATAACAGCAAATAATTTATGCACAAGGTGGTGAGGGCTATGAGTGCCATTCATGTTTAAAGGGCATATAGTGAGGTGGAGTTTTCTTGATACGAGTGGTGCTTGAATATTTTTCTGTTAAAAAAAGAAGATTGGCATGACTCCATTGGAGGATTTTCCCAAGGTCTTTATGTGTCGACGCAATGCAGATTGATACAACCGACATTGAGTCAATGCTATAAAGACACCACAATGCACCTGGTGTCTTCACTGCATCCGGATGATGCATGGTTTGGAAAGATTAAAGAGGAATGAAATGTTGTGCGCTATGCTAAAGAGTGGACGTTGCTGAGTGTGGGCAAAGAGTGGGGGATGAGTTGGGGAAAAGAGGTCATTGATAAGAGTGGACACACAGTACACACATGTACTGAATAGGGAATGAAATGAATAAAAGTGAAGTATAAATAAGGGAAACAATATAAAAGTTAGAATAAAGCTTGAATAATTAAAACAAGAATGGTTGTGTAGACGGGCAGAGATATTGATAGGCAAATAAGCACTATGGGGTGCTCAAGCAGGAACAGAATGTATAGGGTATCAAGTAGGTGGATAGATATTGCTCTATGCAGTTTCAGTTATAACATGATTAATAAAAAGACAACACATATCTTTTACTTGTTTCAGTCATTTGACTGCGGCCATGCTGGAGCACCGCCTTTAGTCGTGCAAATCGACCCCAGGACTTATTCTTTGGAAGCCTAGTACTTATTCTATCGTCGCTTTTGCCGAACCACTAAGTTACGGGGACGTAAACACACCAGCATCAGTTGTCAAGCGATGGTGGTGGGTGACAAACACAGACACACAAACACACATACATATATATACATATATACGACGGGCTTCTTTCAGTTTCCGTCTACCAAATCCACTCACAAGGCTTTGGTCGGCCCGAGGCTATAGTAGAAGACACTTGCCCAAGGTGCCACGCAGTGGGACTGAACCTGGAACCATGTGGTTGGTAAGTAAGCTACTTACCACACAGCCACTCCTGCGCCATATCTGTTTATTATTTTTTTAAAATCAGACTAGAGGCTACTAAATAGCCTTGTAAAATAATGTTCCAGCTATATCAAAATGTTTTGTATTGCTAATGTGCTTTTTCAATGTTGTTTTTATTTATTCTGCAATTAATTACAAAATTGTCCCATTCTTCATATTCATTGTTTGAAAATCGATAAATTTTGAAATTATAATCAATGTAATTTCAGCTAAAAACATTTAAACCTACTGAATATCCCTGTATGTATAGGTATGCGTATATACGTTTTTCTTTGATAAATAAGGGAATATAATTTAGTTTTTCGTATCAATGAAACAACACTTTGACCTTAAATATTCCTTTAAACTATTGATTGTCTTGAAATATTGATAACATGTATATGTTCCTGGAAGCTGTATCATACGAACCATGATTTTAGATTTACCAATAATGAAAATTCCATTTAGCAATGTTATACAAGGGAGAAGGAATAGTCACGGTTGGAATGCTTTTGATTTTCAGGTTTGGCAGATCAATGCCGACTTAAGCCTAGGCAATAACAATTCTTGATCTTGTCCAAATTTCACATCCACCACCTTTAAACACAATGTCATTTTCTTCGATATCACACAGGATCAGACTTACATAATTTCGTGTTTAGATATAAACTCATATGAGTAAATAAAGTCTCTTCAAGTATCTACATATCACTCACCGATAAAAATAGGCTATAAAAACCAATCGGTAAGTCTCTTAGTTGTCGTGCGACCTGGCCTGCTCGAAATAGCAGTCAAATATCTCACAAATCACATTCCACTGTCCTAGAAAATGTTATATTGGATAATGTGGTTCTGAGTTCCTTGCAAATAGAATAAAAACTTGACTGTCAGGACTAAATGCTTTTGATCGTAAATCTGCTCTATCAGGTCTAACTTGGTGCTAGACAGCAACAATAATATATATATACACTTTACTTATATACACATAAACAGAACAAAAATACGAATACAGAAAATTAAGTCTTTAATTCTTGAATTCACCATACAATTCCGACGATCGTTTCTGTTGTATCAACATAGATACAGTAAATATCATTCAAATCAGTATATCCCAAAATACATGTTAAGACAACGTTTTCAAGATGTTCTCCATAGATACAAATATTCACTTGGAACATGTATCGAAGAACTCAGGGATCTTCAGAAAAATACATTTCACAATGGTCTCTTTCTCTCTCTCCGATTCTCTCTCATTCTCTCTCTCTCTCTCTTTATCTATCTATCTATCTATCTATCTATCTATCTATCTATCTATCTATCTATCTATCTATCTATCTATCTATCTATCTATCTATCTATCTATCTATCTATCAGACGTCACCGTCCTAGTGTCTAGCCAAAAGCACATCGAGCTTGTCGGCGAGACACTGAAAGACTACGAAACGGTAACGGGAGCAAAAATCAACCGGGATAAGTCAGTGGGCTTGCGGCTCGGCACCTGGAGAAGCAAGCCCATGCCGTCAAGCAGCGCCTCTGTCGTGGGACGTTGGACTGACGGTCCGGTTGAGTTGCTCTGGGTCTGGTTTGGTCCAGACCTCCAAACGGAGAAGAACTGGGACGAGATAACGAGAAGGGTGGCCACACTAGCCCGGCAATGGGCCGAAAGGAAGCTTTCCCTGAAAGGTCGGGCGGAGGTGGCGAACACGTACATCGCGTCCGTCATCTACTACCGCCTGACCGTCGTTCCTTGTCCCGACCCTACCATCACCAAACTGGAGCGCATCCTCTTCCGCTTCTTGTGGAAAGGAAGCGTTCCGATGGTTAGGCGATCCGTTTGCTGCCAACACCCGTTAAAAGGAGGACTGGGCATGCGCTGAGACTGCGACATCTCCGGCTCTACGTAGACAACGGTGAACAGGTGTGGTCGCCGTTTGTGCGGCGCGCTTTCCCGCAGCTCGTCTCCATGACCGAACTGCAGTCGTGGATCAAGAAGAGGCCGAGGAAGGGCGAATGGCACCGCGAGTGTCGCGCTGCTCTTCGGCAACTCCAACAACCCGGGTCAACCTTGAGCGACTGCATCACAACTAACGCATTCTATAGTGGATTAGTGGAGGGAAGATACGACGACGATCTCGGGGCGAACCTGGGCGTCGACGAGGAATACCTGACCCGCCTGTTTAAGACGACCTTCGGACCGGGACCTATGGACAACTTCCAAAGATCCCTGGCCTGGCAGTGCTATCGAGAAGCACTACCCGTTCGGGATAAGCTCTACAGGCATGGCTCGAGAAACACGGGGCCGACCTGTCCGAGATGCCGGCAGAGCGACAAAACCGTTCTGCACGCACTCGTACAGTGGCCCACCATTTCCGAGCTGTGGGCTTACGTCGAACAACTGTTATCGCGTGTGGGACGAGTCGGTCTATCAGCCGAGTCTATCGTGAATATTGTCGCGCCTCCTTCCTTTAAACGGGAAGGAAGAGCTATTTTCATCGTACTTGTGGCTATGGCGAAAGAATGTGTATGGTGGACGCGTCTGAAAGCTCTAGAGACAAAGACTTTCCTCTCTGGGCAATCTCTCATCAACTTCTTCAAGTATTACTTGAAGAGGAAGGTGAGATTAGAAAGGGAAGTCTTGTCTAGTGAATGCTTCAAAAAAAGATGGGTGAACGTAGCAAGGATGGCACGTGTGAACGACGGAGCCATCTTGAGCATTACCCTATGAACTAAAAAAAAAAATCCAAGAAAAAAAAGAAAACAAAAAGGCAAAAGAGAGTCACTTACTGTTGTTATAGTTTCTTCAATGAGAATATTGACCAAGGTTACCGTGGTCTTTTCCGTAGGCTTTTCTTTCCACGGCCAAACCTAAACTGTCCTCCCCTCCTTTTACACGAGAACATTACTGTGTGATACACGATCCCTATTGATCGCCCCCTTTTTTTTTTCCGATCCCTTTTGATCGCCCCCCCCTTTCTTTTTTCCCCTTCCCCCTCCCAAAAAGAAAAGCTCTACATTGTATTTGTCCCATCTTCGTTGAGCCCTGTGTGGCTAATAAAAGAAATGTATCTATCTATCAATCTATCTATCTCTCATATAGCACATACATATGTTAAACATGAAGACACGCATATATATATATATATATATATATATATATATATATATATATATATATATATATATATATATATATGTATATGTATATATATATATATATATGCAGTCCGTATATTGTGACGTATACTTAAAAATATACTTTATAAGGAAATATATATACATATACACATATATATATATATATATATATATATATATATATATATATATATATATATATATATATATATATATATATATATATATACACACACACACACACACATATATATATATATATATATATACATATATATGCGTGTGTATGTGTGTATGTATGTATGTATGTATGTATGTATGTATGTATGTATGGTTGGCTGTATTTATATATATATATATATATATACACACACACACACACACACACACACACACACACACACATATATATATATATATATATATATATATATATATAATGTGTGCGTATGTATGAACTTAGAGAGAGAGAGAGAGAAAGAGAGAGAGAGGGAGTCAAGCAGACAGGGTGACAGAAATATATAGAGAGAGATGGAGAACGTGTATTCATATGTGACAGCACGGGCAGAAAAAGGAAATCTGAGAAAGTGATTGAAAGTGTGTGTGAATGAGTGAGCGAGTGAGTGAGTGAGTGAGTAGGTGTTTGTGTGTTTGAGAGTATGTGAAGTGACTTATAAAAGCAGAGAAGTGAAGCGATAGGAGAAAGAAAGGAAAATGGAAAAAGAATAATAGTAATAATACAACAGTAATAATGATGATGATATTGATAATAATAATAATAATAATAATAATAATAATAATAATAATAATAATAATAATAATAATAATAATAATAATAATAAAAGTAATAATAATAATAATAATAATGATAATAATAATAATGGTAATAATAATATTGACATATTTTTCTGTATGTATCTATAGACATGGAAGAATTCAGAAAGGAAGAAAAACAAAAAAAAGTATATAATAAAAGAACAAATATTATGGGAAAAGGATATGTGCCAGAAACAGGATTAAATTTGACATCGTTCTTCGGGAAAATAAATATTTCTTGATGCAGAATTCTGTTTTGAAAGCCACTTTTACGGTGCCAATAGTTATTTTGTGGAAGTGTTAGCCCTGTCACGTTTCTAAATACAAAAATGGAACAGAAATAATGCACGAAAAGAGTGGAGATGTAAGGAAGCACTAACGTTATTCTTTAAATATAACTAAATATCACTGCTCTAATACAGATAATAAAAAAAAAAGGAGAGACATGGGAAGAGAGAATAAAGATAATCAGAAGAGATGATGTTAAAACTAAGGCATTCAACCATGAAAACATTAATTACAAAAACAAAATCAATCAACAAACAGAATTGTTAAAGCGTCGAACAAAATGCTTAGCGTTATTTTCTCGACTCTTTTACATTCTGAGTCAAATAACACCGAGGTCAACTTTGCCTTTCATCCTTTTGGGATTGATAGAATAAGTGCCAAACTAGAACTGAGGTCGGCGTAATTGATTTGCTCAGCTCCGCTCAAAATTGCAGGCCTTGTGCTGGCATTAGAATGTTTCATAATAATCCTTTCTACTATAGGCACAAGGCCTGAAATTGTGAGGGAGGTGTCTAGTCGATTACAACGGCCCCAGTGCATAATGATACTTATTTCATCTACCGTGAAAGGATGAAATGTAAAGTCGACGTCGGTGGAATGCCGCTAAGTATTTTTCCCGGCGTGCTAACGATTTTGCCAACTCCAGCTATTGTCAGGAAAGGGCGTTAATCGATACTATCCCCAGTAATTGACTGGTGGTATTTGTACTGACCTTAGGGGAAGGGTGAGTATGGGGTGTGGGGGTATTAAAGGCAAAGTTGATCACGGTGCGATTTGAACTCAGAACATAAAAAACCGGAAATAATAATAGTTTTTCTTTAGGTATAAGAAGGCCAGTGATATTGAAGAAAGGGGATTAGTCGATTCCATCGACACCATTACTTGATTAGTACTATATGTTATCTATGGAATAGAAGCGTTAAACAGTGACGTATATAATAAATACAAACTTGTTACCAGTCTGGCTAGACGACGTTTTGAATTGACATGGGGAGTTTACATAAATTTGTCTACAACTAAAAATTTCCTACATGACAAAATATATGAATGATTTTTATTACGGGTCCGAATATACCCCGAGCATATTTCAATTGGTAATAAGTTTATATTTTATCTATCTCGAAGGGATCAAAGATGAGATTTGAACTCAGAATGTAATGAACCTGAATAAATATTTCATTGCATTTTGTTCTACAGCCTTTCAATAACTCTTTCTACCTTAGGTAGAAAGCCTGGAATTTTGGAGGAGGTGGGTGCTAATCAATTGCATCAACTCCAGTAATCGATTGATATTCGTTTCATTGACCCCCGAAAGGGTGAAAGGCAAAATGAACCTCGGCGGAAATTGAACTCAGAACGTAAAGACCGATGAAATGCCGTTATGAATTTTGCCCGGCATGCTAACGGTTCTTCTACCTCATCACCTTCACGGCCTTTTAATGATACTTTCAAGTCTGGGCCCAAGTGCAGAAGGAGTTTTGTAGAGAATGGGTTAGATTTCACCATCAGTCACAATACTTAATTGATATTTCATTCAAACGACTCTGAAAGGAAGGGAAACAAAATTGGCGGCTTCAATGAGTTTTGAATATAAAGAACCAGAACAAATAGTACAAGACATATTCTTTCGACATCTAATGAATCTGCCACTATTCCCCCACCCAAACCAGTCTTTCTAAACTAGGTACAAGGCTTAGAATTGGGGGACATTGACACTAGTACTTGACTGGTAATTTATTTTAAGACAGTAAGCTGAAAAAGCTGACTATGAAAGAGTGATGCTTGTGTTGTTGAAACCTTGCATGCATTAATTCCAACTATTCTCATAAATAACTGCATTGTCTTTTTTTTTTTTTTTTTTTTTTTCAGGTAAGCTGATTTTTGACTTAAAAGAACACTTGAAAAGTAACTAGTAACGCCTTCTCGTTTCTAATTTTTCACGAGAGCAGAAATTTTGGAGGCGGTGTTTAGTCAATTATATCGACCTCATCGCTTGATAGGTAACTTATTTTATCGACCCTGGGGGACGAAATACGATGATGATCTATCTCCGCGTTATTTGAATTCAGAACATAAAGATGCAGAAGAAATACAGCATCACATTTTATCCGATGCTTTAACGATTCTGTCAATCTACCTCCTTGAATAATAGTTTTTGATTAGAGATTAAGGTCAGCAATTCTAAAGAGAAAGGTTAGTTGAGACTATCAACGTCTTTATTTTTTGGTACGTTATTTTATCAACTTCGATAAAAAGGAAAGTTGATCTTGGCAGTGTTTGAACTCAGAACGTAAAGACATGTAAACACAGGCAGGCATTTTGTCCGACACTCTAACAATTCTGTCAAACCATTGTTTTTAATGATAGCAGTAATAATAATGTCTAACATAGACACAAGGCAAAATATTAAACCAACGGCACTATTTGACTAGTGTTTGTTTTACTGAGACCGAGAAGGATGACTAGCAAGTTTGATTCTCATGATTTTCGAATTGAAAACGTAAAGGGAGGTAACAGTATTTTGTCCGTCGTACATCCAATTCCGTCATCCACTACCTTCTGGAAATCAACAACCACAGTATTAATAACACCGACAATAACAACAACAGTAACAGTAACAAGATTAGCGAATGTATGAGATATTGATTGTTTTTCTTTTCCTTATTTTCTTTTCTCTTGTTTCTTCTCTTTTTGTTTTTACATTCTGAGGTTAATGAAATAACCTCATACGACAGGAGAAGGCTTCCAATAACATTTTGATATAATAATAGCATAATATGTTAGTTTTTCATTTTGATTTCTTGTTTGTTTTGTTGAGGCGAAATAACTGCGGAGTTTACAGTTTACTCGTTAAAGATCAACGAAAATCTTATAAAAGACGAAAGGAATTTAATTAAGAAAATTCTGGAAGAAAATATTGAAAAAGAGAGTTGGTTTCTTTTTTTTTCACCATTGTTGCTATTTGTATATTAGTTTTTTAATTTTGTGTCATTATTTTCTTAATTTTTTTTTTATTACCATTTGTGTTAATATTATTAACATTTATGTTACTTTTCCTTCTATTTTATTTTTCTATTTTTTTTTCTTTCTTTTCGTTTTTTTTAAATTTTGTTTTTTTAAATTTTAGAAATCGTGCTTTCTGTTCAGAACTTTCCGATTATTGGACAAATTGGTGAGATTCCAATATAGAAATCGAGAAACTTCATTGGCTAATATGCTAATTCTTCATTGATCATATACTCACGCATGCATACACAAACACACATGCACGCATGCACACGCACG
Organism: Octopus bimaculoides; assembly: GCF_046866305.1. Lineage (NCBI taxonomy): Eukaryota > Metazoa > Mollusca > Cephalopoda > Octopoda > Octopodidae > Octopus > Octopus bimaculoides. The sequence continues at coordinate 105,696,021 of NC_142932.1, read as the reverse complement.
CACATACACGAAACACGCAAGAACACCTGAACTGTTAAGAGTTTCAGGAAATTATAACAAAAAATATATAATAATTGGACATCTTAAAATGTTTCTTTTTAGTGAGGAATATTTATCTATAATTTATCTCTTGTTTACTGTTAAAGGGATTTCAGAGCGAATCAAACATATATATAAACACACACATATATATATATATATATATATATATATATATATATATATATATATATACATGTACACACACACATATACACATATATATTATATATGTATATATATGTACATATACATGTATATATGTATATATATTTGTATATTTATACATATATATACAATATAATATAATATAATATGTATATATATATATATATATATATATATATATATATATATATATATATACATGTATATACACACATATACACATATGTATTATATAGATATATATGTACATATACATGTATATATATTTGTATATATATACATATATATATATAATATAAGATAATATATATATATATATATATATATATATGTATGTTATATTATATTATATTATATTATATATACAAATATATATATATTTGTATGTATGCATAAAATAAATGAAAAATATTTCAAATTATTTCAATATATCATCAGAATTTCCAGCACATATACATCTCTCGATTCAAAATACTAAGCTGCTATTCAATATCTCAGCAATGACCCCATATCCTGATGTAAAAGGACAGAGAAGAAAACAAACTATCTGCTAAATAGATCTATAGATATGGCTGACAAATTGAAGAAAGATGGAGGGTGTAAAGGAGAAGCAGACGGGATAGAAAGTACAGAGAAGATGGAGACTGTGAAGCTATGATACGATAAAAGAGATATAGTGATAGGGAGAGAAGGAGAGAAAGAGAGAAAGAGAGAAGGAGCAACAGAGAAAGAGAGTAATGAAAGAGTGGATGGAAGGAGATCGAAAAGTGACTGAGAATGCGAGTATAGCTATATATATATATATATATATATATATATATATATATATATATATATATATATATATATATATATATATATATATAAAGATATAAATATAAAAATGGAGCAAACACGCAAGAGGGCATTATACATATACATAATATATATATGGGCATAAACAACACACGCATATACAATAGCAAACGCACGCACACACACGTACACAGCAACGCACATACACACAACATACACATACACACAAACACACACGCACGCACAGAAAACATACACATACACACACGCGCACATACAAAATACACACACACACGTACACGTACCTAACACCGACAACCCCACACAAACACGAACACACACACACCCAAACAACCACCTGTTGACCTTCTACCTACACTGTCTACAGTGTCCACTAACCAGTCCTGCTACTAATTTCTTCCACTACGTCATACACACACACACACACACACAAACACACTAACAGATAAACCACCAAACCATGCACACACACACACACACACACATACATACGCACACACACACACATACATACGCATACACACGTTCTGTTATCACACACACACTCGCAGACTTTCGCACGCGCACCGATATTCATCTCCCTTTTTCACTCTCCTATCTTAGAAAGAACTTTTCCCCCACCACCTCCTCTTCCGGTCTTTTCATCATGTAACCTCGTGGGCATCGGTACCATTTTCCTCTTTCTCCGTTCTTCCATTCTCCGAACTTTCCATCTTTCCGACGAAGGGCTACGCCCGAAACGTCATACACTCTCTCTTTCCTTTCCTGAGCGTCCAATAATACTATCCATATCACGTCCTCACTTTGTTGTTTTTTTGTTTTTTTGTTATTGTGTTTTTGAACTATATGACGTACGCTCACACGGACCCTGGCCTTTCAACTGGATTTTATGTACCCAACCGCCGGATTACCTTGGATTACTGTTCCCGTTGGATCTGCCTTTCCTGAACCTTGATTGAACATCAGCAAAATTTGTCCGTGACTCTTACACTTTTTTCCACTTTTTTCGACTTGTTTCACCTTTATCTGTTCTCCTTCTACCTTTCTCGTCCTTCCCTTGTCTCACCACTAATAACACCCACACCGACATTCACATCCTCTCACCATGCCTGACCTTCACTCCTTCACCCAACATCTTCAGTCCCTTCTTCGCCGTTTTCTTTCTTTTTTTCCCCCACAATACTTGCAACCCACAAAAAACCTCTCTTACTTGCTCTTCAAAAAGACCCGCCACACTAGCCATCTCAACTTTCTCAGCCGCTGTCTCCGCCATCACGTCATACCCCGTGGCTTCCTCTTGAAATTCCACGCTCCCCCCTATTCCTCCCCCTTCATCGAACCCACCCTTGCCCGCACCTCCCGCCTCATCATCCGTGCCACCATCCGTTCCACCCGTTCCCTCCTCCACTCCATTGACCACCAACTCTCCCAAGCTTACCTCCTCCTCTCCTCCCTCTGCCCTCAACCCTTCACCCAACCTATCCTCCGCTTCCTCCTCAATCTCAATCACCAACTCCACAATTTCCTCACACACACAAAAAATAAAAAACTCCACAACCTCCTCAACCCCCACCCTTCCGCACCCCTGACACCCTCCCCTTCAGCTCCCCCTCCCGATTCCATGCCCCCCTCCACCGCCCATTCCACACACTCACACTCCTCCCACCCGGACATCCTAACCCCCACGCCATCACCTCCCCACACCTCCAACAACCCCAACCCCACCCAACCCCATCCCACCTCTTCTCCCCCTCCTCCTCCGCCCCCCGCTTCTACACCTCCTCCTCCCGACCCTACTCACCCTACCACCCCGCTTCCTCACACGGTTGTGACTATACCACCCAATCTCCCCCTGTCCGCCGCTGAGCGCTCGCTCCTTGGTAGGGGCCTCCGCTTCACGCCTCTCACGCCCCATTGTGACGAATTCGGGACTCGCACTGATGTCAGCCAGTTCTTGCGCCGCATCAAACTGTGCGCGTTCTTCCATACGTCAACACAGCGTCCCGACAATCGGGACTACTTCTCGGACCTGGGACGCCGCCCATCCAACTGGACGCCGCCTCCAGGCCAATTCAGTAGCCTAGACTTGTTCGTGGATGACTGTAAGGCGTTGGTCGAGCGTTTCGACTTTAAAAAAAGACCCCTCCGGGCCAATCTCACCCGGGCCGAATCGGTCGCCCTCCGCAATCTCCGCCGCCGTGACGACATCGTCATCAAGCCGGCGGACAAAGGTGGAACAGTGGTGGTGTGGCGCACGGACCTTTACAGGAGGGAAGCGCTCAGCCAGCTTCACAATCCCCTCTTCTACCGCCTCCTCCCCTCCGACCCCACCCCCTCCTACCAACGGCTTGTGTCCTCCACAATCCATGACCTCATCTCCTCCTCTGCTCTCCCCGCTACCGCCACCAACCTCATCGTCCGCACACCTCGCACCTCCTCCATCTACTTCCTTCCCAAGATCCACAAACCTAACAACCCTGGCCGCCCCATTGTCTCTGCTTGCAATTGCCCCACCGAACTCATTTCAAAATACCTCGACCATATCCTATCCCCGTTAGTTGCTGCCCTCCCATCCCACATACACGACACCAACCACGCCCTTCGCCTCTTCAATTCCTTTTCCTTCCCTCCCGGCCCCTCACACCTCCTCTTCACCCTGGACATCAAATCCCTATACACGGTGATTCCACACAACGATGGTCTCTCAGCCCTCCAATACTTCCTTGACCGCCGCCCTGACCCCACACCTAGCACCCCTACCCTGCTTCGTCTGGCAGAACCCGTCCTCACCCTCAACTGCTTCACGTTCGCCGGAGATACCTACCAACAGGAATCTGGGGTCGCGATGGGGACGAGAATGGGGCCCAATTACGCCAACCTCTTTGTTGGTTACATTGAGGCCCAAGTATTCTCCCAATTCTCCGGTCCGACCCCGGAACTATACGGTCGCTACATAGATGACTGTATAGGAGCCACCTCCCTCTCCCGCGAACAGCTCTGCCTTTTCATCTCCTTCCTCTCCAACTTCCACCCCGCTCTTGACTTTACTTCCACCATCTCTGACACCTCTGTCAACTTCCTCGACATCTCTCTTTCCATCAACCCCCCCCTCTAACTCTCTCACTACCTCCGCCTTCTTCAAACCCACTGACTCCCACCTCTACCTCAACTTCTCCTCCTCCCATCCATTCCACACCAAACGAGCCATCCCCTACTCCCAGTTCCTCCGCCTCCGACGTTTGTGCAGCCTGGACCAGGATTTCGAGACCCAGTCCCAGTATCTTGCTCGTCTGTTCATGCATCGAGGATACCCCTCCCACCTTGTCCAATCCGCCCTCGCCCGCGCTCGTCGAATCGACCGCACCACCGCCCTCTCTCCTCCCCCACACCAATCCCCTAACCGTACCCCCTTCCCACTCCGTTTCCACCCCGCCACCCTACCCCTTCGTCGGAGGATCCTACGGGCCTTCCGTCGCCTCCAGCTCGATCCCACTACCCACCCCATTTTCCCCAACCCACCCCTATCCGCTTTCAAACGCGCCCGCAACCTACGCGATCTACTGGTCCGCAGTACCTTCTCCTCTTCCTCCCCACCCCCACCCGGCTCCTTCCCGTGCTCCAGATCCCGCTGTCACACCTGCCCCTTCATCACCAACACTACCTCTGTCACCGGATCGAACCTACAAACACTTCACATTCCACACAGTTTCACCTGCACCTCCTCCAACCTTATTTACTGCATCAAATGTACCCTATGCAACCAACTCTACGTGGGGCAGACGGGCCGCCGGCTGGCCGACCGTTTCACCGAACACCTAAGGGACGTTCGGCTAGGTTCGGACTCCCCTGTCGGCCGTCACTTCCAACTGCCCAACCACTCTCCCTCTAACATCTCCGTTTTTGGCCTCGCCCTGCACCATGGGTCCACTCCCTCGCGACTCCACTTGGAGCAACGCTACATTTTCAACCTTAATTCTTCTTTCCCCTTCGGACTCAACACAGCCTTCTCTTCCTTATGACTCTCCCCTTTACGTCCCTGCAACACTTTACATAATTTTTTTTAAATTTTTTTTTTACCCCCCCCCTCGTCCCCCTTACATTATATCCATTATTCTCTTGTTATTAGACTTACTTTTTTCTACTTATTATCTCACCACTACCTACACGCACAAATACCCACACACCTTACATATATACCGCCCACATACATATACCGCCCACATACATGACAAACATACATACGCGCCCTCACACACACATAGCCGAACGCACATATATACACACACACACCCATATATACGCGCACGCCTACATACACAGCCGCATACACATGCACACACATACACACAGGAGTGCACACACATAAGGAGTGCACGCACACACATAAACATACACATACACACCCCTCACATACATAAAACCACACACACACACACATACACACATACACGACACACATACACATATACACACAGGCACACATACACATATACACACATGCACACACACCTCTCACATACACAATACTCACTCATATACATAACACATACGCACGCACGAAAACATACACAATATACACATACACGCACGCACAAAAAATATACACACAGGCGCACACGGAAACACATACAGACATACATAAACACACACACACCCGTACCTAACACTTACAATCCCACACACACACGCACATCCACACATATACACACACACGCACACACCCACATACACACACACTTCTCACCAACACTACACACTCACACAGACACGCATACAATCATACACACATGGGCATAAACAACAAACGCATATACAATAGCAAACGCACGCACACACACGTACACAGCAACGCACATACACACAACATACACATACACACAAACACACACGCACGCACAGAAAACATACACATACACACACGCGCACATACAAAATACACACACACACGTACACGTACCTAACACCGACAACCCCACACAAACACGAACACACACACACCCAAACAACCACCTGTTGACCTTCTACCTACACTGTCTACAGTGTCCACTAACCAGTCCTGCTACTAATTTCTTCCACTACGTCATACACACACACACACACACACAAACACACTAACAGATAAACCACCAAACCATGCACACACACACACACACACACATACATACGCACACACACGTTCTGTTATCACACACACACTCGCAGACTTTCGCACGCGCACCGATATTCATCTCCCTTTTTCACTCTCCTATCTTAGAAAGAACTTTTCCCCCACCACCTCCTCTTCCGGTCTTTTCATCATGTAACCTCGTGGGCATCGGTACCATTTTCCTCTTTCTCCGTTCTTCCATTCTCCGAACTTTCCATCTTTCCGACGAAGGGCTACGCCCAAAACGTCATACACTCTCTCTTTCCTTTCCTGAGCGTCCAATAATACTATCCATATCACGTCCTCACTTTGTTGTTTTTTTGTTATTTTGTTATTGTGTTTTTGAACTATATATATATATATATATATATATATATATATATACAAGTCTATGCATATATACGCATACATATACAATGTACATACATACATTCATAAATTCATTTATACATATATGCATATGTATATCATGCATATTATATATTACTATATTACATTATATTATATTGTATCTTATCTATCTATCTATCTATCTATCTATCTCTCTATCTATCTCTCTATCTCTCTCTCTCTCTCTCTCTCTCTCTCTATATATATATATATATATATATATATATATATATATATATATATATATATATATATACATACATATATCTTTGTTAGAAAAACAGTATAGTAAGGAGGACAAATAGAAGGGATAAATAAAGATTCAGTGATAAAAAGAAGAGAGAAAGAAAGTGAGAGAAACAGAAAGAAGGAAGGAAAGAAAAGGGAAAGTGAGAGAGCGAATGATTGAAGGTATGTTGAAGGAAAATAAACAGAAACATATTGATAGAAGTGAAAGTAGAGAATACGCGAAAGGAAAATAATTTCATTGAATATATTGGCGCAGGGGTGGCTGTGTGGTAAGACGCTTGCTTCCCAACCACATGGTTCCGGGTTCAGTCCCCTTGCGTGGTACCTAGGGCAAGTGTCTTCTACTATAGCCTGAGGCCGACGAAAGCATTGTGAGCGGATCTATTTGACGGAAACTGAAAGAAGCCCGCCGTATATATATATATATATATACATATATATATATATATATATATATATATATATATATATATATATATATATATATATATATATATATATATATATATATATATATATATATATGACCAGTGAAACCTTTAGATTCTAATACATTTTATAGCCTTGTCCATGCATACAGCTTACACCTTCCCTCTCTTTAGAAGTAATTGTCCCTTTGCTATCACCACTAGATAAGAAACAATAAAATCTGAGACAGTTAAAACTTTTGTCTAGAATCAATTACTAGCCTGATAGACTCGGCTATGTCAAGATGGACTTATGTATTCTCTCTCCCACTTGGATTTGAAATGTTGCCACATTTATAATATGTCTTTTCTACAGTAATTTTTCTGCATTTTTGTGCAGCTGAAGATTGCTCTTCATATTGCATTTAAGGTAATGCTCGCATTACTTAAATAAACTGAAGTAGCATGAAACGTGCGTACTGCAATCACCTTTGAAATCCGTGTTGCTTATTTTTTGATTATATATATATATATATATATATACATGTCTGTATGAGTTAGAAGTTATTCAATAAATAAATATAATGGAATGTTTACTGGTTGACGTTTGTCGTTTTTATATCCTCTCCGTTTTCTTATTTGCCTTATATATATATATATATATATATGTATATATATGTGTGTGTGTGTGTGTGTGTGTGTGTGTGTGTGTGTCTGTGTGTCTGTGTGTGTGTGTCTCTGTGTGTGTGTGTATTTGCTATTTTTGTCTGTGTTTGTCCTCCTACCATCGCTTGACAACCGATGTTGGTGTGTTTACTTTCCCGTCAACTAGCGATTCAGTAAAAGGAGATCGATAGCATAAGTAGTAAGCTTTACAAAGAATAAGTCCTGGGGTCGATTTGTTCAACTAAAGGTGGTGCTCCAGCATGGCCGCAGTGAAATGACTGAAACAAGGAAAAGAATTAAAAAATATGATAGAGATAAAGCGAAATGTCTTCAGAGAAAGAAAAAGAAAAGGAGAGAAAACGAGAAAGACGAAATGGTGATAAATTTGAAGAAAGCGATCTAAAAACGAGTCGGTGTAAGATATTGTCTTAATCGATTAAACTGCTAGAGATATTAGTCAATGTTCCCTCAAGGTGCATACTACTCTTCATGTTGGATAGATCAATGCTTATATCTTTTCTACTCTAGGCACAAGGCCCGAAATTTTTAGGGAGGGGCCAGTCGATTAGGCCAACCTCAGTACGCAACTGGTATTTTCGCCCGGCGTGCTAACGTTTCTTTTCTACTCGAGGCACAAAGGCCGAAATTTTGGGAGAGGGGCCAGTCAATTAGACCAACCTCAGTACGCAGCCGGTACTTAATAATTTATCGACCCCGAACGGATGAAAGGCAAAGTCGACCTCGGTGAAATATGAACTCAGAACGTAAAGACAGACGAAATACCGCTAAGCATTTCGCCTGGCGTGCTAACGTTTCTTATTTCTTTATTGCCCACAAGGGGTTAAACATAGACGGGACAAACAAGGACAGAGAAAGGGATTAGATCGACCCCAGTGCGTAACTGGTACTTAATTTATCGACTCCGAAAGGATGAAAGGTAAAGTCGAGCTCGGCGGAATTTGAACTCAGAACGTAACGGCAGACGAAATACCGCTAAGCATTTCGCCCGGCGTGCTAACTTTACTTATTTCTTTATTGCCCACAAGGGGCTACACACTGAGGGGACAAACAAGAACAGACGACGGGATTAAGTCGATTACATCGACCACAGTGCGTAACTGGTACTTAATTTATCGACCCCGAAAGGATGAAAGGCAAAGTCGACCTCGGCGGAATTTGAACTCAGAACGTAACGGCAGACGAAATACCGCTAAGCATTTCGCCCGACGTGCTAACGTTTCTGCCAGCTCGCGGCCGTTCATACTCAGTATATTGATTGAATAAAGTTTCACTGCAGATACATGGTAAAATACGCGAAAACTGTTTTAAACTAAAATATGAATAAACACATATTTTGATAACCTTTACCATATTTCTTCCCTTTGGGAAATTCCTTCGGTATCTTCTTTTTACTAATTATCAGTATATTGACCAAATTTCTCATAAATATGTAACAATAAATAATACATTTCGTTTTACAGAGATGATTGTCAGGTAAAAATGCTCGCTTTGCAGCCATGTAATTTCGGGTTCAGTCCTACAGCACGTCTTCTCGGGCCGACCATTGCCTTGTGAGTGAATTTGAGAGACAGAAACTGCGTAGGTGCTGGAAAACCGTGTATTTCGCCCGGTGTACTAACGTTTCTGCCAGCTCGCCGCCCTTAGATCAGTGCATATATACTACAAAACTGTTGAATACAGTGCAGGATGCAGAAATGTTCCGGATGGGGCACCTTCCATCGTAGTTATGTTCAATCAAGTGTGGCCTGGTACTGGACAATACCAAAAATAGCAACAACAAACCAAAAACAACTGTGCAAAAGAACCAAAATGAAGTCTTTTACGTCATCCCTCCCGCCACAGGAGTAGTTTCTAACAATCAAAACATGGAGAGAGTGGGGGGGGGGGGGGCAAGTCGATTAGATCGACCTCAGTACGCAACTAGTACTTAATTTATCGACCCCGAAAGGATGAAAGGGAAAATCAACCTCGGCGGAATTTGAACTCAGAACGTAGAAACAGACGAAATACCGCTAAGCATTTCGTCCGGCGTGCCAAAGATTCTACCAGCTCGCTGCCTTCGCACGCCACTCTAATGATCCTGCTAATTCGTTCAGAAATTAAAAAAACTATTAAAAAATTCTCTAACTGAGCAACAACCTATAAATGTGTTTATAGGATTCTTTCGAAATATAACGAGATTTTCTTATATTTTCTGCATATGTGTACGTATTCCCACCGCTTTAATCGAATTATCTATTTGTATATGGGTATAATATATATATATATATATATATATATATATATATATATGGGTATGTATATATATAAATATATTTATATATATATACCTATATGTATATGGGTATATATATTGTATATATGTGTGTGTGTGTGTGTGTGTGTGTCTATATATAAATGCACATATATATGTGTATATATATATGAGTGTATGAATACACACTCACTCATGCACATACATACACACTCACGTGCCCGCGCACTGGCACACATACACAAACACACGCATATATATATAAATATATATATATACATATATATATGTATGTATGTATGTATGTATGTATGTATATATGTATATATTTGGTTAAATTATTTTGAATTAAAAAAATATAGAGTATGGGGCAAATATATAGTCACTGCAGTTCAATGTTCATCGGTTACGTCTGATTAATTTCTCAGGCAGAAAATCAAACAAACGAAAGGAAGTAAATACGAGCTAATCAATTTTAGTAGCCATAGTGATGAGATTTGGAAAACGTAATTAAAATACTTGCCAAGGTGCGCGACAATGTCAGCAAAATCGATAAAGAGATATCGGAAGGGGTCACCAAACTAGATTTCTCACTCTCGCTATCGTCGTTCAAGACAATTAGTTCCTTGCACTAATTTCCATAGGAGTTTGTGAAAAAATAAAATCAAGTAAAACTAAACAATACGCAATATAGCATTAGCCAATTCTGGCGTTTAAATCCTGTTTTATGGGACGACTAATCTTAAACGTTCTTGTCCTTCGGTTCATTTTAATTATGCATTGCAAACTGAACAAATTAGAAGGAGATGAAAGACATAAACAATCTTATTCATGAAGCAATGTGGAAATTGCAATGCTTTTATATACATAGTTGCATCAGTGTTTTATGATAGATTATAGCTAAGGTCTTAGAACATGAGAATGTTTGATAAACAGCCAGTAAGTATGACCAGGTAATTATTGAAGGAACTAAAGTTGTTTTCACATCTATCTATCTATCTATCTATCTATCTATCTATCTATCTATCTATCTATCGGTCTGTCTGTCTGTCTGTCTGTCTGTCTGTCCGTCTGTCCGTCCGTCCGTCTGTCTGTCTATCTATATTGATCCATTTTGTTCTATAGATCCGAAGCGAAACTTCAGGTCGCTAATTTCTGCAAGTATTGTATAATAACACATGAAGCTAGGTTAACAACCGATGCGAAGTTGTTAGCGTAGCATTGTAAGTCAACAAAATACTCATCGTATTTCCAGTTTGACCAGGACTTACATCCACTAACTTAGTCTGGTATCTATATATAGCCAAATAGAAGGATTTAGCGAGCTTCCTGTCGGATCTATGCAAAGAATCATGATGAACAAATGTGCACAATTTCTCTAGCATACTCATCTTGATTGAAAATGATAAATCCCTAGCCTGTGTGCCTTTTTCTTGTTTAATTGGTGTGCGATTCCTTTCTGACACAGTAATTCAAAGGAAATTTTGATGTTTCTTGCAGATCAAGTAGCAACATAAAGTCTCCATCGTGTTGTTAAGGAGAGGCTTATTCAATTGTTACTAAAGTTCAAAGATGGATGGCACAACATATATTTTCGTCTTGGCTTTGATCGTTGCTCTTCTCCAATAACACATGTTAGCCTCCCCTCCATCTCTCTTACACTCACCTCATTTCTATTACTTTCCCCAATAGACCAGCGGAGGTGGCCAAATTACGCTTGTCACATCTTTCTCTCTTCACACCCTTCTTCCTACGGACTGTAAGCTCGACCATGATTATTTTCTTTGCTTTTCAGACCACAAACCTAAATTTTGCCTCAGGGTTGTCAGGATGAAATGGGGAAACTGCAATCTATCCTCCAAGTCTACTTTCATATACCATGGTTGGTCCCCATTTAGTGGACTGTTTGTCATTTTTGCTCTCATCGGTGGCTTTTCCCCTTCCTTCATGAATTTGATTGCTCTTGTTTTCCCCTGTTGATGGTATTTCTTGAATCTTTCCTTTTTCAGAGTGTGAGCGAGTGTTGCAAGCACCTTGTCATGGAGCCACATTTTATCTCCCTTAAGTAAATGCTATTTTGCATCTTGGCAAGATGTGTGCCAGGGTGCCCCTTTCTCCAAACGTGTACACAGCTAGAGTCCTTTCAGAGCCCATCTGTGCAGGTTTGTTGGATTTAGGAGTCTGTCGTACACCTCTAACAGAAAGCGATGCGGAAAGGTTTCAGTCTTCAAACGCTTGTCATTTTGACTTTCCTTTTAGGAAGGTCCCATTTAGCCCAGGCTCCTTGGGATACCAGGCTTACAGTTCTTGACCTTCCTTCCTCCCCGTGCCGAGCTTCTGCCGTACCTCACCATGCTTTCAATCTGTGCGACCGTGATGCTGACCGCCGTCTTTCACCCGGAGCTTGTGGTTTACCGATATATTTGACGCGCTCATCCTGGGAGTTCCTGTACATTATTACCATTTTACTCTTTGCAACCTTGATTTCCTCTTCCACTGGGGCTATCCAGGTTTTATGGACAGGCCAAATAAATGAGGCTTGCGGGGATACCCAGCCACCTTCGGAGGTATTTGTTCTCCTTGCTCTCCACTCTTTCTACTTTTCTCATACACTGTCAATAACCATATGAGTCTTGGAACAATACGAACGGGTGCAGGACGGTTTCGTTGCTCTGCGTGCATCTCGGGTACCCAAGTTGACGGCTTTACCACGCCTGTAGAGTTTATTCCTAACGGATAGTACCGCTCACTAGCTTTCTCAGCACAGGGATTTGTACACATTATCAATAGACTTTAATCGAACATTCTCCGGAACACACCAGCCAGTTGATATTTGTCGACGCTCAGATACATTTACCCATTATCTAAACATAATAAATCATACACTTCATTAGAGAAAAATATCAAGGGCTATGGTGAAAGCAAACGGTAGCCATTTTGAATTGGAAATATATGTAAAATGTTGCATTCAAATTTTGACGCAAAGCCAGCAATTTTGTGGGAGGGGGTAAATCAAGTACATCGATCCCAGTGCATAACTGGTTCTTATTTTATCACCCTTGAAAGAATGAAAAGCAAAGTCAACCTTGGCGGAATTTGGACTCAGCATTTTACCCGGCGAGCGAACAATTCTGTAAGCTCACTGCGATAAATATCCGTAAAATATTGTCAATAGCTATAACAATTAACCTGTGTACCTTCATTGACCAAAACCTAAAAGCTTTTTTATTCTATGATAATATGAATAATGGATAAATATATATGTTGCACCCGGCAGAAGGGATTCGGGTACCGAGTTCATCATGCGGAAATTCCCATTGTTTTCCTTTGGATGGGAAGAGGAAGCACTTTTTCTATCTGGTGACTTTAGTGAACATGATTGTATGGTAGACAAAGCTGGAAAAATATAAAGAAGACATTTTCCTGTCTCTGCAAGTTCTATTTGGAGAAAAAGCTGAAGGTGAAGAGGCCGGTGTTTCCGAAATAGTGAGTGAGTCTAGCGAAGATGACGCAGACGAACGAATATGTTATCGGCATGCACCTGTAAACTGTAGAACAGAGAGTGATCGGAGTATGTCTCTTTAGTACTCAAGGCAAACGTGGATCAACACTCTTCCTTGTTTACCTTCAGGTAAATGGCTGTCCTCCATCAAGGACAAATCTTGTTATTCCTTTTCTACCTTTCTGGCTTTCATATCAGCCCGTAAACATTTTTTTGCAATTCCTTTTTGTAATGTAGTATCATCTGTCGCCCTTGAGGCAACTAAAGAAATCATCATCATCATCATCATCATCATCATCATCATCATCATCATCATCCTTATTATTATTATTATTATTATTATTATTATTATTATTATTATTATTATTATTATTATTATTATTATTATTCGGCTAACTCAAATCCTATTTGTATATCTAAGGAAAGCTTTTCTCTGTTCTCACTTTCTTTCATTCTCCAAGTGTTTAAAACCAACTTAAGCCTTCTTTAAAGCAACTTAATCCATTAAAGATCATACTGGATTCCAGTGCAAGAGAATAAAACAAATAATTGACTGCAAGACAAAATTTTTGACAAAATAAAAGCAAGATTTATAAATAAATATAAATACGATGTTTATTCAGGTTTTAAGCGGGACTGTCTCCTTTTCTCCATTCTCCCCTCCTTACTCTCTTCTCATTTCTCTCATACTTTACTTTTTTGTCATCCTGTTTCTACATTTCCCCCTCTCCTCTCTGTTTCTATCTTTCTGTTTCTCTTTCCGACTCACTCACGCTTTTCTCACATCTTTCTCTTTGTTTTTTCTATCTCTGTCTCTGTCTCTACCTCTCACTCTCTGTTTTTCTTCCGTTATATTGATGTTCTCTTTCTATTTCTTTTTCTGCTACCCCACCCTTTCATTTTTTCTCTCAGCCTGTCTTTGGGTGCTTGCTTATCTATCTATCTATCTATCTATCTATCTATCTATCTATCTATCTATCTATCTATCTATCTATTTATCTGCTTATCTGTCTGCCTGTCTGTCTGCCTGTCTGTCTGTTTGTCTGTCTGCCTGTCTATCTATCTATCTATCTATCTATCTATCTATCTATCTATCTATCTATCTATCTATCTATCAAAATCGTTTTTACTCTCCTTACAGTTACACTTCTCCAACATCAGTCCCTCTTCTTTCATCATATTTACCATTCTAGTCTTTTCTTCTAAATTTATCCATATGTATAAATATGGCGGTTCTTTTTCTTCGCTTATATAATTTTTCGTATTTCATCCCTTTTTCATCTACATTTTTTTCATCTTTCTCTTTCATTGCATAACGTTTTTCCTTCTTTCGATTCTTCTATTCTTCTCTCCCCCTCTCTCTCTCCCTCTCTCTCTTCATCTCTCTCTCTTTCTTCCTCTTTCTCGTACGCTTTCTTTAGCTCTTTCTTCCTCTCTAACTAATTTCCATCTTTCTCTCTAGTTTTCCCTCATCACATCATTCGCTTCCCCTTACTTTATTTTATTCTATAACTGTACACTTCAAGTATTTACATTTTCTTTCTTGGCCTGTGTTTTTCGTTCTTTCTTACAGTTTTTCTTCTTTCTTTCTTTTTAACATCTTTCGTCTTTTTCTTCCACTTGATATTTCTTCCCTTTTCACTTTGTGCCTTTCCTTCTTTTCGTTTATCTTTCCTTTTTCTTTCACTCTTTCTTTCTTTCTTTCTTTCTTTCGCTCTTTATTTCTTTCTTTCTTTCTTTCTTTCTTTCTCTCTTTCTTGCTTTCTTTCTTTCTTTCGCTCTTTCTTTCTGTCTCTCTCTCTCTCTCACTCTGTCTTTCTTTCTTTTTTTTCTTTCCTTCTTCATTCAATTTCCCTTCGTTTTCCTTTCAGCCCCCCACCCCCGATACTCTCGATTTTTCTTTCTTTGATAATTTTCTTATGATTTCTTCTTATAATTTTCTTTTCTCATACCTTCTACCTTTTCATCCATTCTTACTTTCTTTCCAAAGTGATTTTGTCCTGTCTTACTTTCTTTTTGACTTTCTAGATTTCTATCTTTTTTTCTTTACATCATTCTTATTTATCATTGCGCTTTCTTTTCCCTCCTTTCATTGTATCTTCTCTGAGGTTATTTTGTGCAGAATCGTTCTGACAAGAGGTAACATCACTGAAACCTTTGACTATGGCATGATTGAATCTGTGCTTTACATCATTTTATTTATGCCGTCCTTGTTGCTGTGGTTTCACCCCAGGCTAGAGATGTTCAAACATATCTAAAACAAAAAGACTTTCCATAAACTCATCTTTTACGCAGACATTGTGTGTCTAGTTCTACATTATTCACGGTATCTGTTCTTTTTAAGATGGTAGAATCTGACTTTCTGATATTTCGTTGCTATTTTCAGCATGTCAAATGAACATAAATGCATTCCGGTTGTCTTTTTAGGGATATCTTGAGCTCCATATCTAATGTATCATTTCAGTTTTAGAAATATCTCGAATGTGGAACATGAAAACAGAAACAATAACTGTAATAATCCTTTCTACTGGAAACACAAGGCAGAATTATTGTTTTTCACTGGATGGTAAATGAACAAGCAAGACCAGATAGAAACGCAAGGAAAATAATGACAGTATTTAGATACACCACCAAAAATCTGATATAGAAAAATGATTTATATTACACAAAATTAAAGTCAGTAAAGGCTTTATACAACTAGAAAAGTACTATAACATACCACCTGTAGGACTATGAAGTGCCTAATTTATAATCAAGATACAAATAACTATAAAACGAGTGAAACGAACAATGGTTTTGTCTTCTAAGCTGAAAAATACAAAGCAGAAGCTATAATAACTGTAAGGCTAAACAGGCAAAGCTTCAACTACAGAATGCTGTAATAAAAGATCGCGCGAAAATCCACAGTATAACAAATACTGGATTAAGCTGAACAGAATAAAAATAGACAAAGATCTTACCACTGACTGAGAAATGTGGGTCTCAGAGAAGAGATTGAAGGCTTCTTAACTGCGAGACAAGATCAAAGCCTTCCCACCAGAAACCAAAAAAAAAAAAAAAAAAATAATAATAATAATAATAATAATAATAATAATAATAATAATAACAATAATAAATAAATAAATAAATAAATAAATAACATAATGAAGTAGAATGCAATGAGCAACAGCAGAATTAGATGATGGTGAAAAAACACTAAAATATATTCTGGCTAGACAGTGTTAGCCAAGATAGAATATCTCTATCGACGTGGCAGATTTGGAACTTACATACACTGGAAGTAGGGCCAGCTCTAAGGCATACCCAACAAAAGCACTCAGAAAATGACAAAATAACCATACTCTGGAATATGCTAATACACAGATAGGGAGATCAAGGCTAATTGGTGAGATATTGTTGTCAAGAACAACCAAGAAAGAAAGAAAACTAAAACTTCCAAGTCGACATATCAGTTTCGGCAGTTGACAGTGTGTCTCTAAAAAAAAAAAAATGAAGAAACTACCGAAATACAAAGATCTGGAAATAGAAATATCTCGAATGTGGAACATGAAAACAGAAACAATCCCTGTAATAATCCTTTCTACTGGAAGCACACGGCTTCAAATTTGTGGGAAGGGATTAAGTCGACTACATCGACAAGGGGCTACACACAGAGGGGACAAACAAGGACAGACAAACGGATTAAATCGACTACATCGACCCCAGTGCGTTACTGGTACTTATTTAATCGAACCCGAAGGGATGACAGGCAAAGTCAACCCAGGCGGAATTTGAACTCAGAACGTATCGGCAGACGAAATACCTATTTCGTTATTGCCCACAAGGGGCTAAACATAGAGGGAACAAACAAGAACAGACGAATGGATTAAGTCGATTACATCGACCCCAGTGCGTAACTGGTACTTAATTTATCGACCCCGAAAGGATGAAAGGCAAAGTCGACCTCGGCGGAATTTGAACTCAGAACGTAACGGCAGACGAAATACCGCTAAGCATTTCGCCCGGTGTGCTAATGATTCTTATTTCTTTACTGCCCTCAAGGGGCTACACACAGAGGGGACAAACAAGGACAGACAAACGGATTAAGTCGATTATATCGATCCCAGCGCGTAACTGGTACCTATTTAACCGACCTCGAAAGAATGAAAGGCAAAGTCGAGCTCGGCAGAATTTGAACTCAGAAAGTAGCGGCAGACGAAATACTGCTTAGCATTTCGCCCGGTGTGCTAACGATTCTGCCAGCTCGCTGTCTTAACAATCCCTGTAATAATAAGTGCTTTATGAATGATCTAAAAACATGCAGGCAAATATATAACTTAAACCCCAGCACGTACGAATATATATATAACATATAGAAAAAAAAAGCAGTGCTAGGCACAGCACACATAACTGCACTTGATGCTGTAATGAAAACACGCAATATAATTAAAACCTCAGAACACCAGCAGTAGTAGTAATAATAATAATAATAATA